>NC_041355.1:9574312-9624312 GCF_900634415.1 Cottoperca gobio | reverse complement strand
CAATGAACAAGAATGAAAAATAAAATATACATAAAATGCTGTGAATAAAACATGCTGTGATTTACTGCCCTGCGATCTCTTTGTGTATGTCCACAAACACACACAGCTCTACTGTATTAGGATACTGTTACTGAATGTGTGTGTCTGTAACTCTCAGTTTCGTTTGCAACAAGACCGCAGACACAAACTCAGCCGACTCTTCTTCAGACTTTAACGTCCCCCCATCTGTCTCAGTGACCGTTTAAAGCTGTTTGTGTGCAGTTTCTACTGTGTGTGTGTGTGTGTGTGTGTGTGTGTGTGTGTGTGTGTGTGTGTGTCTGTGTTGGTTCATATCAGACCAGTCAGGCCAGTTCCCCCATGTCTCTCTGTCTGTTTCAAGCTGATGACTATCTTCAGTGCATGACTTGTGACTATATTACAGACACAGTGTTCTTTTTTTATCATAATCTCATTGCTTCATTGTGTTTTAAACTTTTACTAACTGTTATAACTTTCGCTTCATTTTTGCAATTGCCTTCCCTTCCCACTTAAACATGTGACTGTCTGAGGAGGGGGATCTCTCTCTAGCATGTATAAGCAGTATATAAACATTTAATAAATGGTTTATTATACACTAGCTGTAAGCAGTTTTAAGTGTTTATGGACGCAACAACTATAACACTTCCTGTGGGCACCCATAAGTGGACTCTTCTGTACAAACAGATAATGATCGACTATATAGTAAAACACATTGTAATAATATAATAATATATGAGAAGTTAAACATTTTGACAAATACAATACACTCTTATAATTTCCTTATAGGCGCTTTCAACTACACAAAGTGTCTATAGCCTCTTTTAACCCCCTTTTTTCTTTCCATTTTCTTTTTACGTGTCTTTCCATTTCTTTGGAACTGTATATGATATAGGGCTGTACAAATGTGTGTGTGTGTGTGTGTGTGTGTGTGTGTGTGTGTGTGTGTGTGTGTGTGTGTGTGTGTGTGTGTGTGTGTGTGTGTGTGTGTGAAAGAGAGAGAGAAAGGTGCTGGTAATAAAGTTATCTTGGTCTTTGAATCACGCTCTCCTCAACCTTTAAAGTAGGTTTATGGCTGCGCACGGCCTTCACTCCAATCTTATTACACCCTGTTGGTGGAGAGAATACATTTCTCCAACTGTAAACTTTGAACCGGCTATCTACATATACCGTGTGTGTGTGTGTGTGTGTGTGTGTGTTGCCAAAAAGGCGAGAATCAGTGATTGCATGTCCTTCATTAACAGAGTCATTGGTTAATGTGTCACTTGTACAATGGCAACAACACACACACACACACACACACACACACACACACATGCGCACACACACTCACACACATACATACACACACTTGTGCTGGAGTAGAACGACACCCCGTCTGATAAGAGCAGCAGGCCATGTTCTCCCCCTAAGGGTTGTTTAAGGTAAATCACACTTGCACAGATTCTCTCTGAGCCTCTCTCTGTTCCTTGAATGTGACAGCTTTAGTATCATATATTTTGTTATGTTATCAAATTTCCAGACATAAATTGTAGTCAAGGTTTGACTTTTGTTTTCACATGGGACACAAACACCTCCTCCTCGATATGTAGACTCCCGCCGACTTTGATAAGAAACCTATTAGTGATACGTTAAAAACAAACGTAATCCGGTCGAATCTGAATGGACAATGCAGTTTTGTTGGGAATGTGATTTTTAGGAGACCAGGCTGCCTGTTAACACCTGGATTAGTCAGCAGAATTCCATTTGCACGCTGCGGCAAAACCAGAAATGTGTAATAGACTTTGGGACAAACCTGTTGTTGAACTGAAGATTTGAATCAAAGAAACGTTTGGCTACCATGCTGATAAAATATTATATACTGGGGCATTCAAACCTTCTCACTTACAGTATCTATCTGCACTGTTTGAATGATTTTATGTCTATATTGACCTTTTATGATTTTCTTTTATTAATATACCTGAAGACGAACAAAATAATACATATTTGGTGAAACATCGTGGTTCTCTGAAGTCGTCAGCTACTGACAGCTGAAGTGACAGATCATGTTACTCCTAGGAACTTTAGCTAACCTTTTTATGGCTGGGTGTACTATGTTTGATCTGGAATGAAGTGTGGCCGCTTGCTCACACACTCAAGGGATGGCCATGTCGGTCAATCCACCACTTTGGTTCAGACTGAAATATCCTAACTACTATTGGATGGATTGCCATGAAATATGGACATTCGTGGTTCCCAGAAGATGAATCCCTGACTTTTAATCTTGCGCCAACTAATGACAGCCTGTACTTTGATTGGAATGTTAATTAGCTAATGCTAGTATGCTAACATGTTATATAATAATCTAATTAAATAAGATATGACGAGGGCTGTACCTGAACCAGAATTATTTTGATGTGTGAAGACCTCTCCCTGACGCTGGATGGCTGTGAGACATTTACTCCAAGATGCAACATCTTGTTTCAGAAATAGTTTCTACAGCATTATTCTTCAGTGTTTGAATTGTGACTCAGATTATTATTTATTTTTATTCTGGGCTGGTCCATTTCATTTCTGTAAATACGCTCAAACACTAGCTCATGACTTTTGCTTGGTTGTTTTCAATCATTCGTCACACCCTCTGCCCTTTTATCCCTTACCCTCCCTTTTGTCTTATTCCTTATCAGCTCAGAGAGAGAGAGATTGAAGGAGGGAGAAAAAAGGTGTGTGTGTGTGTGTGTGTGTGTGTGTGTGTGTGTGTGTGTGTGTGTGTGTGTGTGTGTGTGTGTGTGGGGGGGGGGGGGGGGGGGGGTTACCTGTACTGTGTGGCCCCACCTCTCTCTTCTGGCCATTGAGAATGAGTAAACTCTAAGCCACCTTTGCTTACCTTCACATTCAAACACCCAGACACTGGCAGGCAAGGAGACTTTCTTACTGCTGCAGCCTGTCAACATTAAAGAGAGAGAGAGTGAGTTTTAGACAAGTGTAATTGTGCAAAGTGACTCCCGAAAGCTAAACACACCGGCTTCATCTGCGTCTTCTCGGCCTGCTCGTCGATATCTACGCTCCTCAGCTTGGGATACAGGTACTGTGTTAATGTCGACCCTCAAGTGTGTTTCTGTCTGTTTGAAGGCCTCAGTACTGAAAACATCTCTTGTTAAAGTTTCATGACTTTTTGTTGTTGCGTCACTCTGTCAGTTAAACACTTTAAAAAAGTTTTACTTTTGATCTAAATAAATCTGATTACGCAACTTGTGAGCAAGATTTCCAAATCAGAAACAGTTGATGATAGTAATATGCTGATCCCTGGAAGTACAACAACTATTGATTGATGTTGAAGAAGGCCTGAGGGTCGAAAAGTCATATGAATAACAGAGAAATGCATATGGAGCCAGAATGTGCGATATTTCCTACTTTACAGATGATATGACAGTAAAAATGTTTGGAAGTACTTTGTTTTGACGTTATGATCCTCTCTATGACCAAACCTTATGGTCATACACAGACACAGACATTTGATGGAGTTTGTCACGTTGCCTATTTTCTCTCTTATGATCGAAATCTGGCATTCTGAATCTGGTTAGAGTTGATGGATTTCCCAGTTTCGCTGATTTATCAAAGCCAGAATGATTGGAAACAGACAACAAAGGCACTTAAACTAATCAGTGATTGAAATGGAGATCAAGATGTCCTTACAATGAAACCAGTGGAACCAGCGGAGTGGCATGGCACTGTATGTGTGTGATCGTGTGTGTTTAGGTTGGGGGATAGGAAAAGCTTCACTGACTACTTAGAGAGGCTGGTATTATTATAGACCATAGACTTCCGGGTTCGCTGTCATATAATATGTGGACTTTACTCTGGTAAGGTGAGCTGTTTGCTGTGTGTTTGTGTGTGTGTGAGTGTGTGTGTGTGTATGTGTGTGTGTGTGTGTGTATGTGTATGTGTGTATGTGTTATTTAAGTTTCATTCAAGGGTAAACATGCAGTGAAAAAATTATAATATTCACTGTTCTTTTATGATTCAGTTCACTTTTTTTGTCAGAGATCTTCTTAGTAATAATCGAAACAAAATGATTGTTTTGACAGAAATATTATTTCCGTGGCACGTTTCTGCAATTGGGCCGTTGTAGGAGTCTGACACACTCTCTCTTAACGTTGTTTGTCGACAGGGTGGGACGTTGTTTGATTATAAGTGTGCATGAAGGTAAGCTTTTTTGAGAGTGAGAGAGTGAAGGTTATATGCAAATATTTGGATCTTTTATTGTTAAGTGTGTCAAAAATCACCAACTCTCCACTCGCTTAAAACTAGCTGGTTTCCATTTACACTCTCTCACACACACACACACGCATACGCATGCACGCACACACACACACACACACACACACACACACACACACACACACACACACACACACACACACACACACAGACATAGGGGGCCACTAAAGCCTTTATCACGAGTGTGTGACACTGTCAACGTCAGTAGTAATTGTCTGAAACAATGTCTGCTGTGGCCTTGAACAGGCTAGCTGATTAGCCTGAGGAATGTGTTTGCCTAAGGAAGCAAAGCCCCTTTCAGCTAGAGCTAAAGCTAAAGCAGCTCTTATGATTAGTAATGACTGTGAAGCTGTGTGAGGGGACATATGTGGCAATATTCAATTGCAGTTGACCTTTTTATTCTGTCATGCTTTTATATTAAGACTAAATCCAAAGCCCTTCGGCTTATAATATGTGTGTAAGTTAAAATTTGATTCAATCATTATCAATGCTGATGCTGGTATTTGAGTTGAAGACGCAGGCTCTTTGTTACATCGCTTGAAGTCACAGTGTTCGAGTATAATGGTGGTGTTTTGAGTGGACAAATGTGAAGGTCCTGAAGGCAGGGGGGCTCTCAGAGTAAATGAACTGGAATCATCCCTCCGTGGTGAAGTTGGGGTGGGCTCACTTACGCACTCCATCTGACCTGAAATTCTTCAGGCCAGGTTCACTTTAAAGGGCTTTCTAGCTCTGAGGGAGGCCCGTACATTTGGTCCCCTCCTCTCTGTTCGTTAGCCTTTCTGGCTGCTCTCCATCTGGTCTTGTACCCCTCCTCACCCCCGAACGCTCTTTCCATACTCTTTTTCAACATGTCTCCCCCCCTCCTCACCCTTCTCCCTCTCAGCTTGCCCTCCTCTCCACACCTTCCCTGTTTCTCCTTCCCCTCCATGCCGCTCTCCTTTGAGCTTGACTGAACCACAGGAATGAGGGTGACAGTTACATGGATGGGAGGAGAGAAACAAGACTACCTACTATATGGCTGCACGGTGTTTGGCCAATGTTCTAAATTGTGGCTAAAATGTTACAGTGATGGTACTACCCTGGATATTAAATATTCATCTGTAGTGGTCCCAGTTATATGTATTTGTTGTGTACCAAAGTAACACATGACATGGTTAAGATATGTATGAGGCCAATAATTGAGGACTGCTTCAATGGAATAGATTGAACAGCTAGAATAATGCTGTTTTCAACTATTTGTTGTTCTGGATTGTACATCTAAAGTGTTATTGTGTGTAAATGTTTTTTTGTTGAATAGACCAGAACATGATCTCGTGCACAACTGCTCATGCACCATATGAGGCAAGAGTTTCACTCACGCTTACTTGTTTTGATAATAATTAATCTATCAAACAATTTGTATAATCACCTAGAAAAGGAAACGCCTTACAATCTGAAAGACAATTTAATTGCAGCAGCTGAACATTTAAAATAGCTGAAGTACTGAAAGAAGTTGAGTGGCAGTCCAAATACAAAAGCATGTTTAAGATAAGATGTTTAAATCGCATTTTGATTCATTGGGAGTCATGTCTGTGTCTGCCTGGCAAATGCAAGTCCAATATTCACTCTCCTTATAGTTCTGTTTTTGTCCAGAAGAATATCTGGTTTGGTGCTGAGCTGGTCGTGCACAGAGGGTTTATAAAGCTTCGTTGTGATGGATATTTTTAACAATTTCCTAGCATTTTGCAGATCACTGAATCTAGAAGATTAAACAATAATTAAAGTGGTTGGAGGTTTCACTATTATAGTTGCTTGCTAAACTACCGTGCAGGACTGTGTGCTCCTCCAAAAACAATTACAAAGGGACAGAAAACAGATATGTTAAGACACCGTAATAACACAGCTTCTCTTAAGGTGACTTAATGCCTCATCCTGCTTCATCCTGCTTCATCCTGCTTCATCCTGTTTTAGTCAGCATGCTGACAGTTGAACTGGGTGAACAACAGTATGAGGACATCATGTGTCCTGAAGGGTCAGCCACAGTTCTCACTTCTCTTCTGTCAACTTCATTGTTTCACTCGGTCATTTACTGCAGCGGACTCTGATAATGCGATGTGTGCAAGAGACACTGACATTTCCTTTGTGTTGCTTTATGTCTATAATCAGAAAACAACTCTTTCTAATAAGGTAAACTACCTGAAACAATTAGGAACAACAGTTGGAGGTACTAAAAATCACAGCAGGAAGATTTTTTTTTTTATGTTCCTAAAGCAGTTTGACAGTTTCTGCACTTGTCTGAGAGGAACTGCTTACAGGAAAACGGTGGTGTACCCCTCCAGGTCGTATCGCTCTACAGAAATAAACAGCAGGACCTCTGGTCTTGTGACACGCTACTCATTTACTTATATGGATGAAGAGAATGCAGGCTCTCCAGGCAAGATACTGATTACCAGCACTGCTTTATTGCTCACCTTATTCCTGCTTATTCACATTTTCTTGCCTATGTGGCAGAATCCTGTGTGTGTGTGTGTGTGTGTGTGTGTGTGTGTGTGTGTGTGTGTGTGTGTGTGTGTGTGTGTGTGTGTGTGTGTGTGTGTGTGTGTGTGTGTGTGTGACCCTGGCTTTAATAGAGAACAGCTTATCAGAGATAACCAACAAAGTCTAATAAGCGCTCTCTAATGTGATTACTTATGATTTGGTTCAAGTTAAGCAAATGTGTTTTAGCTCAACCCAATGTCAGTGGCAGGGTTATAGTGTAAAGTCCTAAATATAAAAGTCGGTAGAGTTTGATTTCAAGTCTGCCATCATGAACACAAAGCTATCCTGAGCCATAATGTATGTTTTTATCCATAATACACATCTGTAAACTTGACACTCACAAAGCTGGAAATATTTTATATTTTACCGGACGTACCCAACGTGCGTCTTCAAGTTATGCAGACGTTACACATAAGTTACGTTACGTTAGACATACGTGAATACGGAATACGTACGTGAATATTTACCTACGTGAATACCTACGTGAATACCTACGTGAATACCTACGTGACTACGTTAGAGGTACGTTAGATATAGGCTACGTCGGCTGACGGTGAATCCCTACAGCCTATTTATTGATACCGAGTGGATAACATATTCCTACCCTATGTTAAGATGATGCCTGACGACAGGAGTCATTTATTAAACGTGTTTCTACAGTACAGCTAGCGTTCAGCATTCTAGTCGTTCTCCAGCATCAGCATGACGTGAACCAGATGGCACTTTTCCAGCTGCGTTGGCCAGACGCTCTGATACTTTTTGTATAAGTAAGTGATACGCTATCAATGTTTGACATACGTATAATAATTTGTTATGTATACGTCAGCTACAACACCGCTGTGGAAAAGTTGGACGTATTTGGACTTTGACAAATTTTGAGCTACTTTTCATATACGCCGGCATGTTCCTGCCATAAGGAACTGTGTGACAGGGCCTTCAGTTCATTGTATTTACTCTTAAAAAAAAACCGTAAACCATATGTAACCAACACATCAAGACAGGATTAAACCTGAAGCAGTAAGTGTATGTGCTGTGTTGATGATTTAGTGAACATGTACAATGATTAAGGGGCAAGAGACAGTAAATGTTTTTCCTCCATTTCGTAGATTTACCTGTGAGGTTCAGTGGTTAAGCTTTGACCTGATGGACTGTGTGCTCACCAGAACACCTGAAGCCTCTGAGGCGTGTCTGTGTCCTGATTGGCTCTCACTCATGTCTGACAGTTAATCTTTGATTAAGACCAGGGATACTCAACTTATTTTGCCCGGGGGTCACTTTTTAAATTTACAGGAGGACAGGGCCAAGCTTAGCCTAAACCTCTGCCGGGGTTCCTGGGGATCCTCCCCTGGCACTTTTATTTTTATAAACAAGCTCTATTAGTCTTTTATACATGTTTTGTATGCACTCTGGCACCCTATTTAAATCAAAGTACTATTCCCATTGTGTATCAAGTTATTTTCACATTAAATTCATATTTGATTCACTCCTTCCAATGTCATGGTAATAGCTTGGACAGTTTTATAATTGGTAGTTGATTAAGGTCTCTATCATTCGTACTTTAATCTCCTCTTTTTTGTCTATTCATCATTCTCTTGTCTTTATGCTAAATAGACTTTCTTCTTGCCTGTTTACTCAGTCGTTAAGGAGTGGGGCTGGTTTCAATAGCAGCTGAAACTCAGCGCACTGCTGACCACACACTGTGACTTTCATCTCTCTCTCCCTCTCTTACCCCATATGCTCTCTCTATCCCTCACTCCCTCTTTTCTTGCGCTTGTCTACAGAACCCGAGGGGAGTTATTACACAGAAACTCTCTCTCTCTCTCTCGTGACGTTCTCTCATCTGTCTGTTTTTCTCTCTGTCGTCCCTCTATCTGCTCTCTTGACTGCCCAGGAAGGTGTGTGTTGTTTGCTTAACTTAAGCTGTGCTAGGAACATGTTCACCGTTGTTATGTACAAAAAACAAATGCGCATGCCCGGATACACACGTACATACACACACACACACACACACACACACACACACGCACACAGTTGTAGTCTTGTGCTGACATGACATAAATCACTCTAGTGGTAACTCTCAGTCAGAATTTCCAAATGTCCGCCCAGTTCAAGATAACAACATGAGGAAGTATGAAAACCCCGGTTTGGACGTTTCCTGACGTTTTTCCAATTTCTGCAACTCTAAGCAGAAAACCCTTAAAACCCATGAAAACTTATTTTCAGCCTCCTCTCCTCCCACTAACATCACCCACTGTGTCTTCATTAGTTACAGCTGTGTGTGTATTTATCATTGTTGGAAGAAGTATTTAGATCCTTTAGTACCAACACATAAATATAAAAGTATTATCAACAAATGTACTTAAAGTATCAAAAGTAAAAGTACTCATAATGCAGAGAAGAAATGTCCCCTGTGACTGTTATATTATTGCATATGACATTATTAGATTGTTAATACTGACGCATCAATGCACACGTAATATTTTACTGTTGTAGCTGGTTGATGTGAAGTAGTTTAAACAATTTTATATATTATTTTAGTCCAATGGTTTCCAACCTGGGGGTCAGACCCCTCCAAAGAGCCACACAATAAATCTGAGGGGTCATGAGATTATGGGAAGAAAACACAAAATTCTGTATCACAAATCTGTATACATTTTTTGGGAATTTGCTGTAGTTTTTGATTTTCTTTAGCAAAGAATTTGGAGCAGTTTACTTTTTTGGGACTAAAACAATTACTGAAATGAAACCATATGAGAAGGGTAATCTCATCTCAACGACTCATAGACATCTGAAACGTGCTAGGGGCCTCACCTCAAGGGCTCACGTGTCAAAAAGGTTGGGAAACACCGGTTTAATCTTTAACAAATAATCTTATCATATCTTTAAATTGTCAAATGAAAATAAACTAGCTGTCAGATAAATGTAAGGGACTAAAAAAACAATATTCTTACAATATTAAGTGTAAAGTAGCATAAAATTAAAAGTATAAGTACATATAATGAATTACTTTCCACCACTGTATTTCACACATATCTGCCCACAGACACCCACACACACACAAAGTACCTGCTTTAGCTCCACCCTCAGAAGCTCTTGTGTATGTGTGCGTGTGCGTGTGTGTGTGCGCGTGTGTGTGTGTGTGCGTGCGTGTACGTGCGCCCAG
Organism: Cottoperca gobio; assembly: GCF_900634415.1. Lineage (NCBI taxonomy): Eukaryota > Metazoa > Chordata > Actinopteri > Perciformes > Bovichtidae > Cottoperca > Cottoperca gobio. The sequence continues at coordinate 9,614,357 of NC_041355.1, read as the reverse complement.
AGGAGGCTGGCCTCTCTGCTCAGTGCCCTGCTGTACCTGTCTCTCATGGAGGTGGACTAACACTCCCAGAGCAGGCGGCCAAGCAGCGCAGCGCTGTGAAGCAACAGGGGTAGCTATATCCTCCTATCTGACCGCTCTCTGCTTCTCTTTTCCACCAACGTCCTTCTGCTGTGATATCCTCCTTGAGCGTTCTGCTTTGTTCAGTCTCACTTCCCTCTTTCTCTGACTGTCTTTGGTTTCATAGGGATTCTTCAATCTTGAATGAGACTCTGTTAAGATATTTTACACAGTCTATGTCTATAACAGTCATGTCTATACATTTGCCTTTGAAGGGATAGTTTTGAGTAGTGGCTTGAATAGTATTTGCATGTGTGTGTTATGTGTTAAAACAGAAGGATTGTAGTGTTTGTAAGTGTTGATGTTTCATTGATCCTCTTCTGGTGCCTTGTGACCCTGTTGTTAGGGGCTGCTGGGTAGTTGTGCCCATGTGCGTGCGCACACAGCTGAGATGGCGGCTTCCTTACGCCTGTTTTCTGGATCAGTGTCACTCAGGATAAAACAGAAAACTAAGAGAGGCATTGTTCCTTACTGTTGAAACCACACTTATGTTTTCTTTGCTGTATAGTCTGCAGTAAATGGTGAACCAAAGAGAGGTTTGTTGGCTTACAAACTTCTGAATAAGACGAAAACATGATGATTTAATGTCAGGTCATTGAAAGTGTTCTTCCTCTTTCTAGCTGCGAGGAACTTAAATAATGTGTCGGAAAAAGATGGAATTTGCCAGCAGTAGTCAATCTGTGTTTATGGTATAATCTGGAGGAAGCCAGTAAAAGCCTTTTTGTCTGCTCATAAAGCAATTCAGTCCCCAATAACATGCTGTTAATACGTAGAGAATCAGGTGCTTCTATCAATCATAAACACAACGTAATGGACAATCTCCACAGCAATAACTGGAACACTTTAACCCGGCAGGTTGGTACTGTTACCCAATCACATCCTTGCTCTTTAACTTCCTTTGCAGTGCACAGGCGAGCAAGCTCTTCCCTCCTGAGTTCATAACCTTTCACCGAGGGAACTCTTTTGTCTTAGCTCTGAACGTCTGTGTAGGTTATGTTTTACCTAATAGCTGCTAGCTGTTCCTGTTGTGCTGCAACAGAGAGGCACAATCACACATAATTCATTTACCTTCGAACAATCTAGTTTATTAATAACAAATGTAAATCTTTGCGCTCTCTGTGAGTAAAGGTTGTGATTTTTGTTTGTCACGGTTAATCATCTACCTGTTGCTACCTACCCCTCTCTCTCTCGCTCTCTCTCTCACACTCACACAAACACACACACACACTTGCATACACACGTATACACATGATTGCACACACCCATGTTTAAGGTTAGAGCTTTCTAAGAGGTGGAGCCTTTCAAACAAATTATTGTTTTTTTGTCACTCTTTTCCAGATTTCCTCTTCCCTACTTCTTTTGTTGCCTCTTTGTTATCTTTGTTTTTTACAATAAGATACTTTTTCAGTGTCAAAGGATCTTTCCCCCGCACACACACTCTCTTTTCTAATTTTTTCTTAATGGTATGCAAGGGAAGAGGGGTTAAAACAGACCATCTGAGTTTTGCTTCTCCTTGTGATGTGAATTCCCGAGTCTCTCCTAGTAAAGGAAAACCTCAGCATAACAGTGGTCCGCACTGAGGAAGTTAGGAATATCTCCAAGTGGTCAAAAGCAGGAAGTAGGATACCTCAACACTAAGACTGAACACTGAATATATTGTATTTATGACGCACACAAAATATCCAGCTAAAGGAGATTTTTAAGACTCCTAAACTGACTATTCAGTACTTTGTTATACAAAGTGTCGACCTCACAGTGTCACATAGCTTCTTTTTCTTTTATCACCGAGCAGAACTCCCAAAGCGAATATTGTCCTCCCTTTGTCATCAGTCTGGCAAGATAAGGCTGATAAGAGATGGAGTCATGTTAGCACTTCACACAATAAAAGGAACAGAGGGAGGGCACTTCGAGCTGTGGAAGCAGAGGGAAAGCAACGCAGACATAAAAAAAATAAAATATGTTGGCTATTGGGAAAACCTTAAGTGGTGAGAACTGTTTTATATAATCTAATGTCATCTCGACCTATGTCACCATGCAGCAACCAACTACTGGCTAAAGAGAGAAGGAGGAAACAACATTCCTGTCCTTCCCCACTCTTGGTTTTTGCCTTTGCCCCTGTTTTGACCTTATTGTCATCTGTGCATATCAATAAATGAATGAATTTATAGTTTGCTTCAACTAGAAATGTAATATTTAAATTTGTCTGCAGTACATTTTTTTCTGATATTTAAAGCATTTTATTCCATCAAGCTGACATTTTTGTTCCGCTGTGGACGATGTGCCTAAATTTAAGCCCTCCAGCCTTGGGTGAACAGGTGTGTGTGTGTGTGTGTGTGTGTGTGTGTGATATTGGGTCAAGTTAAATGAGTGTGTGCGTTACCATGGTTGCTTGGCTTAGTGGCGTTTTACCTTTGTTCACTGCCTCACCTGTTTCCATCAAAGTCCAGCCAATCTTGTGACGCACAAAAACGTCCACACACACTGCCGGCCTATCTAGCAAGAGGTTGTTTTTTTATTTGGCCTGTTTACTTAAATGATGTTTAGTCTGACCAAACTAGTTTGCTTCGTTGTCTGCTGTGATTGGCTGCCTCGGTGTTTTACGCAGCGTGGAGATTTTTGGATTTAAAATGCTGTGGATTGTTCTGTTCTGAATGCTGGCAGTGTTGGAAAATAACAGAGTAAGAGGTTTATTCTTGGGAAGCCGATTTCTGATTGTTCTCTGTTCCTCTTATAGCCCTTAATGAAGTGGCGCACGCACAGGAACACACATACAGAAAAAGCTGCACCCACACGCAGTATAAGACACATGATAAAGAAGTTGAAAGTCCAACACCCTCTTGTGGTGAGTGTGCAACAGGTACATGTGGAAAATAGATTAATGTGTAGAGCTTTTTGTCACAACATGTAGTGGGGTCATTTTACACAAAATGTCTCATCTATCTTAACTGAACTTGTCTAACTTACTGCTGACACACACACACACACACACACACACACACACACACACACACACACACACACACACACAAACACACACCCAATGAGCATGTGACCCACTCGCCACTCGTACTCAGTGAACCTTGAGCTGAAGGTTTCAGGATTTACAGCCCTTCATTCTCTCTGATAGGGGTCAGAGGTCAGAAAGGGATCTAAGGAACTCAACAAAACAAGGTTGTAAAACCACTGAGAGGGGAAGGTGCACTAGAGATTTATGGATGCTGTATTTTCATCATTCTGTCCAAGTCACATTATGTGCCTTTGTTAATTTGTTCGTAATCTTGCATATGATTGCACCTGCAAATTGAAAGAAATGTTCTACAAGCAGTCATATTATTGTTGGTCATGTTTTAAAAGGTAGCTTCTGAACATTACCATATTTCTCTTCTTTTTCTTCTTTCTTCTTTCTTGTGTTACCTGTTCGCTCTTAGATATCCCTTGTGGTTGATACAATTGACTTTAATTTGATGAACTTGTTGTTCTTTACCCTCTTCAGGCCCCAGATCTGATTGGATGGTTTTGTCAGAATGACAGCCGAAGATCCTGCTTCCTCCTCGACCATGAGCAATAACGCTGTCCCCACCAAACCCTCACAACCTGCTGTTGCCTCTCACAACCCTCTTCATGGACAGAACAACGTCCCTGAGGGAGTTGCAGGTGCTCCCAACGAGGCTTCACTGGTGACCCTGATGGAGCGCACTGGCTACACTATGGTCCAGGAAAACGGTCAGCGTAAATATGGCCCTCCACCTGGTTGGAATGCTACATCTCCACCGCGGGGGTGTGAAATCTTTGTGGGCAAGATCCCACGGGACGTTTACGAGGATGAGCTGGTCCCAGTGTTTGAGTCTGTAGGACGCATCTATGAGATGCGGCTGATGATGGACTTTGACGGAAAGAACAGAGGGTACGCATTTGTGATGTACACAGAGAAACATGAGGCCAAGAGGGCTGTACGGGAGCTCAACAACTATGAGGTGCGGCCTGGGCGGCTGCTGGGGGTCTGCTCCTCCGTGGACAACTGCCGTCTTTTCATTGGTGGCATCCCCAAGACCAAAAAGCGTGAGGAGATCCTGGAGGAGGTCTCCAAGGTGACAGAAGGGGTACTAGACGTGATAGTTTATGCCAGCGCTGCAGACAAGATGAAGAACAGAGGCTTTGCCTTTGTAGAGTATGAGTCACACCGCGCAGCCGCCATGGCTCGCAGGAAGTTGATGCCTGGACGTATTCAGCTTTGGGGCCACCAGATCGCAGTAGACTGGGCTGAGCCAGAGATTGATGTGGACGAAGACGTTATGGAGACAGTGAAGATCCTCTATGTCAGGAATCTTATGATGGAGACCAGCGAGGAGACAATCAGACAGGTGGGACTGGCTGATCAGTTTAGAGGTTTCACGATGCATGCTTTTATTGGGTAAACATACTTGACAGGAAGAGGGTTCCTTAGCCAACTATTCCTAACCAATCACCCATTTTCTCTGTCGATTAGGTGTTCAATCAGTTCAATACTGGATGTGTTGAACGTGTGAAGAAAATCCGTGACTACGCCTTCGTCCACTTTACCTCCCGGGACGATGCTGTCATGGCCATGGATCACCTCAATGGCACAGAGGTGGAGGGGTCCTGCATCGAGGTGACGCTCGCCAAGCCAGTTGATAAAGAGCAGTACACGCGCCAGAAGGCTTCCAAGGGAGCTACTGCCACTCCAGAGCCTGCTCAGCAGAGCTACGTCTACCAGTGTGATCCCTACACATTGGCCTACTATGGTTATCCATACAACACCCTCATTGGACCGAACAGGGACTACTTCGTCAAAGGTTAGAATTAATTTCTTTCTTTTCTACCAGTAATGAAAAAGCCAGTGTTTCTCTGAAAGACTTCTGTAGTAGATGTAGCATCAGCAGAATCTCAATAGGCCAATGCACTGCTAAAGATCTTATAATGACAAACAAAAGATGCTATTGTAGTAAAAATGACAAACACACCCCATCAAAAGGGAGCTATGATTTTTAAATGGTCATGATGACTAAGATAATAATGATTTAATCTTTGATGACTAGAATTTCATATGATAAAAGTCTTACAATTCTAACTTGATTAGGGTTTGTGGCTTGTTGTTGATAGCAAAGACAAAACAAGGTGATGTTCCAATGAATGCTAATCCTATTATCTTTGATGATTGGTTATATATGTCTTTGGGTGGTAGTAGGAAAATCTATTTGACTTTCAACAATCATTGTGTTTTGGTTTTCTCTCCAAAGGATCCCCAATGATACAGAACAATGGTAATCTCTCACATCCTTATTCCTACTTATTCCTTCAATGAACAATGAGCTTTCTTGCCATGTGACAAACTATACGTTTTCTAACACCAACCTTTTCCCGCTGTGCTGTCACCTCCCATTTCATGCTGGGTTATTACAGAGATCACAACAAAGCTAAGAACGTATAGGAATACCATATGACAGTGCCATGGATTTAGTTAATTAGAACAGTGCTCCGGAAAAACGCTAAACTGGACCCAAAGAACTCCAAAAGAAATCCTTAGCTCGAACTGATGGAAATTAGAAACTTCCAGTAGAAACTGCACTTCGTGAGCAGATTTTTGCTTTAAATTAGAGTTAAAGAACTCCTCTTTCTACCCAAGTCCTGATATCTTGGGAGGAAATATCAAAGAAGTTCTAAACCCATCATTAAATCTTGTCACCAAACATAGCTTTCAGTACAAGTCGCCCCTATTGCCCAAGTCCTAAACCACAACCCCTGTCGTCATATTACTTCAATTGTATTTTAAGCAGGTACTGTGCGAGGTCGTGGTCGTGCTGCTGCAGGTAACCGTACCCCTGGACCACGGGGGTCATACCTGGGTGGTTACTCTGCCGGTCGTGGCATCTACAGCCGCTACCATGAGGGCAAGGCCAAGCAGCCCGAAAAGCCCTATGAGCTGATGCCCAGTCTGGAGCTCGCTGCCTCTGTCAACCCCATTGGCATCAAACCTGGCACAAGTCAGTGAGATAGATATATACATCCATATCCTTGCCCATCTCAAAAGCCTTTATTAAACCTTCCAGCTCGTAATTTTCTGTCTCTCTCTCCTGTGTGGTTTGAGGGACATTTAGTAAATCACTTGATTATGGTAATTGCTGGATGGTCAGGCGCAAAAGGACTTCCTTTCTCTTTACAGTCAAGAATAATGACACTAAATATCCGTCCTTTCTAGCATGACCAGAAAGTAACTGCTATGATTTGTTCCTCATTCTATCCTTTTTCTTCTGTATCTGAAATGTGTCTTATCTGGTGTTCAGACCAAAAACAGCACTGTGTTAAAAAAACACAAGGGGCTACTTTGTTGGGGGCGTACTGTTGAGACAGAAATAGCCTGGTTACTTTACAAAGTAATCTACCGGGAACGTATTTGATTGGCCAACGATGAGCTTTGCCACAAGACATGACATTGTGTTGAGGCAAAAGTTGACTTTTTTTTGCCAGATGAGACTACATTTATTGGAGGGTTTTTTTGCTGCGTTTTTTGGCACCCCCAATGCTGTGGTTTCATTGAACTGAATAAGGAAGTCATGTTTCTTAATGCAGTGCTGTTGTCTGTCTAAACATGGCCATTGGTATGTGGGGACCAGTGCTTTCTACAATCTCATTTTACACATGCACTCAACTCCAATTTTACTGAAAGATGGTTGACAGTATCTTGAATGTAAAACAAATATGTATCCTGTAAAATATTAGCTTTTTTATAATAACAATATAAAGGAATTTTTTTAACGTCAACTCAACAAGTTTTATTCTCTGTAGGAGCAGCTGCTTTAGCTTCGTTAGCACTACGACACTTTCAGTCAAGAATGGAGTTGAAATGCAAAACCAAACGCACCGAACGCACAAACAAAAGATTACTTTTCTCCTCTTTTCTATCTTGTCTACTCTATTCAGATCACTTAAAGGATAATACCAGTGTTATCTACAGCATATACATTTAGACTACACGATCACAATCATCATCATTTTGTTTTGTAAATATGAGATCTACAGTGTAAAACATATGCTGAAATGTTATGTTGTCCCAGCAAAGAAGAATTGTGACAGTAAGGTTTTAGGGTTCTTCCGTGTTTCCTGACAGTAACCTGGAGGAAATGCAAATCCATTGATTCCAATGAGGGGAAAAAACTTAACTCACACAAGGATAAAACAGAAACTAAAACACAAAAGAAAAGCTTTGTGTTTATCTGGGTGGATGAAGGTAGAAACTTCAACGATATTATTCTCTAATCTTCAAATGTATGTGACTAAATCTACCAGATTGTTTTTTTAAACATAACTTTTAATATTGAACTTTTTGGTGTTAACATTAATGTCATTTATTTGGTGATCAAAGGTCCATTTCGTAAAGTAGACGTTCTTGATGCTCCATCTGGTACGATTTTACCCCAATATGAAGCTCGGTCTTAGTCCCGGACTATGTGGAATCACAGGATCACCACCAGATTACAAAGACTTTTGTCCATCTGAAACAATGACTGACCTTGTGTTCTCTCTGTCTGTGTGTGTATGTTTGTGCGTGGGTATGTGTTGGAGCATTAAGGTTAATCCACAGTTGAGCACCATCATAATCCAAATCACACCCCAACGCCAACTTGTGTAACTTTTTTTTTCCCTTCTTCACTTAATTGTTTCCTTCAACCTTCATTGCTTTAGCAGTCACTCCTTTCATAGATTTTCTTCAGATCTAAGTATGTCCGTTTTTGTTGGAGCATGCGTGCATGTATGTGCTATTATTTATTGTATTGTGAATGCAAACACAAGCTTTATTCTGTTGTCTGCAGTAGTCCCATCTGTTATCCAAGCTCTCATTGTTGTGTCTCTTTGCAGTGGCATTGCCGACTCTGGGTGGGCAGTACCCGATGTTCAGCACGGCTCCTGCAGCCAAGCTGATGGAGGAGGGGAAGGTGCACACGGTTGAGCACCTTATGAACCCTCTGGCCATGCAACACCCTGACCATGCCACCGCTACTGGTGCTGGCACCGTCCTACCTGCGGTCTCTACCCCTCCACCATTTCAGGTGTGCATTATTATTGTTATATGTTTCACCAACACATAATAATGTTTGAATTGCATTCATGCTGATAAGGCTGTAAAATGTCAAGCTCCATCTCAGGACATGTTGTTTGATGCAGCATCATACCGAATGTTAATCAGATTTTACACTTAATTCCTCATAAAGATTGAAATAGTATTCCACTGAATTATTGTTGCTCTATAAAATTGTTGGAATCACAATGGCCATTAAAAAAATAATAATATTGAATTGGCTGCGGCAGAACAAAAGATATTGTCTTTTTATTCCACACATTCGTCTTTTTTGTCAAAACCTGGCGCCTACATTACCCACAATGCAACTTCACAACTATGATGTACTAGTAGCTCCTAATGTAGCCTTGAGTCTCAAGTAGAGATGAGGAGCGGACTATAGAGGTCTGATGAGCCTTCTCCTTTCTAACTCCACACCCCCACGTAGTGGAGTACAATAGTTACATAACACCACTGATTATATGACACACATTAAATGTTTGAACTTTATGTCAGACATTTCAAGGTGAGAAATCACAGTTGAATGCATTCAAAATGATTGTACTAAATGCTTTAGAAATCTTCTTATTCACTATAGTCCTCCTTCTCTTTTTTCCACATTTCCCAGGGCCGTCCTATCACTCCTGTCTATGCCATGGCCCACAACGTACAGCGTATCGCAACAGCCGGTGGCCTGTATGGAGGTGGATACGTCCCCATCACAAACTACGCTGCCAACTCAGCAGCTCTGGCCGCTCTGCAGAAGAATGCAGCGGTGGCGGCTGCAGCATATGGTGGATATGCAGGCTACGCCATGCCACAGGCCTTCCCCGCCACAGCCTTCCAGCTGCCTATCCATGATATCTACCAGACATATTGATTCTGAGGGTCAGACCACGTGAAACAACTACAAAGATAGCCTGCCTGTGACTGAACCACCACCACAACTTCTGTCCCATCATACAGAAGCATCACTTGAACTTGTGAACATCCAAAAGCTCTACAGGAATGTCTTTTGAAGCAAATATTTAGATAACAGACGGCGAAACAATGACATGTCATATCTGTCCTGGCCTCTGTATATCCTGGACCCAACACAACCCTATGACAGGTATTAATTATGCATCATCACTGTTTTGTAACACACATAGAGGACAGTCATCTTACTGAGGAAACCTTCCCGCATGTGGGGGCAATCGTCCCTAAGCAATAAGCATTCACTCATAATAACAACCATCTCTCTGTCTCTGACCCCCGCCACCTCGTTGCTATGGCAACAGAAACACTGAAGGTACATCAAACTATTTATGAAGAGAAGATACATATTTAAGGTTTTATTCTTTGTAGGTTTCTCTTACTAATGGAGTGATATTTGTTCTCTGAAGCAGGAAAGATAGAGCTTTACACTGTCTAATATTCTAACTGTACAAATGTGGGGGTAAAAAGAAAGAAAAGTTAATTGAAAGAAAGTAAAAGTACAAAAGGAACTACTGACAAGAGAGTATACCACTGAAGACAACTGGATATAGGCCTACTAACATTTTGTTTTCATTAATATATAGTGTTTTAGCCAATTCTACATGCTGTAGGTGATGCTGTCCGTCCATGCTGGTTGAATGTGTAAACTTCAAACATGCCTGTTTGGTACTTTTTGGTTTATTTAGTTTTATTTGTGTTTTGGATGTTTTAAATGAAGGTTTCTAAATGTTGTGTTTATTTGCTTATTATTACTTTGCTTGTTTTTATGTGTCCTCTTTAACTTTTGGAAACATATATCTTGGTTCATTTGAAGAAAAGATTGTCAGCTAAATAACATTATGTGACAGATTCCTTGGGGAACAAATACTAGAGAAAGAAAGCTGGAGTGCTTTTTCAACATGATATTTCTATAAGCCTGATAGACAGCGACACCATGTACATGGAGAAGTTTCCCATCCTCAGAAACTGCGCTGACAGACTGAACAGATGTTAGTTGTTTTTTCTCTCTCTCTCTCTCTCTTTATTATGGAGTTTTTTTTATTGTTTGAGTATTGAAAGGTGAACAAATATGGACAGAAATGAGAGACATTTTTCTATGTGGACTGGAACACTGCCACTTAAAACGCTCCTGCATTTGCCAATGCTAACCAAAAAACTACATGCACTCCAGTCTCCTGCTATTAGAAATATTCTCAGTGCCTGACTGCAGTGCCTTACCACACTACCTTGTGCTGTTTGCTGCTGCTTTCATAACAAAGTGAAGCCCCTGTGGTGAGCACAAAGAGGACAGAGTCACATCTGTGCATAGAGTTTTCTCCATTCATATTTCCAAAGATTTTTGGTATTACTGTGTTCTGGTGAGACAAGTCTCTGCAGCCAGATGTGACAAGGCTACCTCTCTGCTGTAGTCTCTTCTCTGAAGGCTCCTGAGTAACACTCCATATGTCTGTCTCCTCTTTATTTCTCATCCTCCAAACTGTGCTTGACCGAGGTGCACTTAAACGTATTTATAAAAGGCAAGAGATTTGCGATCAGATGAAGAGATATTAAATACTGAGCATGAATTTATTTGTGAACTGAGCTAGTTTGGCGTTCCTCAATTGTTCTATATGTGACAGTTTTCCCTCGTGGATAAAGCATAACATAAAAATAAAACCCTCATGAATGTTTAGTAGGCACTTTTTAAACTCTGCAATGTGTTGAAAACAAGTGTAACATTAGACTGGGAATAACTGGAACAATACCTCACACTGAAATATACGAGTAGCCATGCATGTTTGTGCTACAACACCCAAACATAACCGATGCAAGCAGCTGCTAATCATGAAGTCACACTCCACACTCTTCATATAAGATAATGCAAACATTTGTATGCTGGCTTTGTATTTGTAAACCAGTTTTGGTAGTTTTGAATTTTTCCATTTTTTATGTTTTTATTCTCTGTGTTTTAAGAGAATATTTTATTTGCTCATTTTCCATCAGCTTCCTCAGATGTTTGACTACATTTTACACATAAAACAACATGATGAGTTTGACTTTGAGGATCGCTTGAATCAGTTTAATTTCCACAAAGATGATAATGAAAAAATTGTTTATCCACAGCAAACATGACATATTTGTCTCGTCTCACACCATCCTCCACATTTAGCGACTTCTCTCTCCTCTGAAACTGGATTTGTACGTAGAAAACAAACTGCTGATAACTGCTTTTATTATTTTCTTGTATGATGACAATATGTCAGGATATATTTAATATATGCATTATGTGTTTTGTCTATGAAGTGAGAAGAAAAGGTATAATATATTCTAAAACATGTTTCTTTTCTTTATTTACACCTTGTTTAGGGATAAAAAGTCAGAGTAACAAAAGTAGAGAAAAAACATTTGTTTGTCCAATAGTTTTTAAACCATTCAAGGTTATTGCGTTTTTCTTATGTGTAATATTCTGATTGCTATTTTGTACTGGATTTGGTGTTATGAGTGGGAACACAAAGGCCTTCTCGTTTAGTAACATTTTATCAGTTTCAACCAAACTAAAACTTTGCAGCGTTATAACCCATTGCCACTCTGCATGTCAGCTTTTGCTTAACTGTTAAAGCTCTGATCATGATTTAACCGCCATCCAAACGTCATGTGTTAGACGGCAGAGAACTGTGTTTTGGTTCAGCCTCCCACTCACACCTGCTTTACTTTCTATTGCCTGCATATCACCCACACTACAGCAGCAAGATGAATTCTTGTGTCAGTAGTGTGGACCTGCATATGCCTAGTTTAATATAGGTGTTACCATTTAAACTTTTCCTATAGCGTGTGCCTTATTGCCAAGATGTGCCCTTTGCTATACCTTTGTAGACCTATGCAGGCTGTTTTCTATCTTAAAGTTTGTTTTAAAAAAAAAAGCTTGTTCTGTATTGTTATATTTATAGCGATAAAGTAGATAAATAAAGCATTTTCAAAAGGATGCAATGCTGTCATTCATTTTGTTTGTCTACATAATCCCTTTTGTTCAAACACACAGAAACGGACTAAAACATGTCCGCCAGCCTTGGTTTTAGTTTAAACTGCATAACTAGAAAGTGGTTAAAGGGTCAGAAGTTTCTTGAAAAGTCAGGAGGCAGAGGATTTTGACTTCGACCTCTGAGAATGGAAACCCATCCCTGACCTTATACATCAGCTACTATTAAGCAATGAGTCATGGTGCAGAGGAGAGAGAGCAAGATGTTTCATAAACGTCTCTGTGGCGGCTCAACTTTACTCTAGAAACATGTTGTACCCAAGCGAGGAGTTCAGGGAGGCTTTTGAGAACACTAGTAGCTTTCATCATGCAGTACAATGTGTGCAGGAGGGCAGTCACAGGTACATAGAGTTACTTTCAACCAACTGTTTTACCATGAAAATGTGGTGAATGGTTACAGGGAGAAAAACAACCTGTTGAACTATACTATTTTTATTACCAGTAACGGTGGGATACCAAGAAACAGATCTGTCTCAAGTTAAATCATGCTCTTTGCACATGAACTCTCTTCTTAGCGCATGCACTCAGCTTCTTTGCTGGTTCACACAATTAACATTTGCTAACATCAGGTAATCAGAAAATAGTAAAATGCTTAATGTTTGTCAAAACACTCAGTGGAAATTAAAATATATTCAGAAGCAGTTTATTAAAGGGGCATTTCCTACTTGATCGCATATAATCTGCTTTTAATAAGAAATGTTGGTATTGGTATCAATATTGGTAGTTCTGACCCTGGTATTTAATGGTATCGACCTAAACCTAAGTTTGTGGTTTTGCTCACCCTACTGCAAACCCTCGTGGTGTTTTTTGTTTTACACAGCTGTGTGTTTGTGGGGAGTGTAGGTTTAATTAAAAAAACAAGAGGCAAGAGTGAGTTTATTTCCTAGGAATATTTTCTCCTTATAAAATAAATCAACACCACACCTACATCTTCATACTGACCGATGGCAGGAGAAGGAATTTAAACCAAGTTAAGGAGACTTAACATTTAAGACTATATTGCCATCTGGTGGCAAATGCACCTCATCAGAAAGCCTGCAGCAGAGTTGTACAGCTCATACCAGACAGTGCAGGTTTTTACTGGCAGCCATGTTAGCTCCACAGTCATCAATGCAGAATATTGTAGGAAACAAACCACATTTAGTCTTTCTTGTGGTTAAAATATGAATTCAACACATGCAAGAAATATATATTATCATACAGTCTAAGTGTTGAGTCAAATATTGTCACAAAAATAATGTAATGTAGCACAGAACACAATAATACTGTAGGCTGGGTAATAAAATAAACAGAATATAGTAATTCCACCTGTTTTATGTTATGTATGTTAATGTGTGAGGCAGGGAAAGTTTTCTACATTTATTTTAAAAATAATTATATTAATGTTATTTGTTTATTAAATCCCATTGCTTATTCTACGCAGGAGCATATATTCATATTTTGTATACTAATCAAGGCATGACAAAAATATACTAATATCCTTTAATCTAAACTGTGATGATCCATTTTTTTTACTACAGTTCCCATGATGCCCCGGCAGCCATTCGCGTGCGCGATACTTTTGCAAGGCTGCCACTGTCTTTGCAGATTTGTAAACAATGCAGCTAGGCTGACTCGATCTGCAAAGGGCACACATGGAAATCCAGATGATTTTTACAGCTGCTAAAATGCGTTGCCGCTCCTGAACGTAACCTCAGTTTATATTTGGCTTAAAGGAGACGCAACAAAGCGCACAAAATGGTTGTGCTCCAGGCCCGGACGAATAAGTAGGTTTACTATAGCTTTAAGAACGCGAAAATAGTGTCTGCTTCTTTAAAATTATATTGGTTTATTGCTGAATAGATAATTAAGAAAAGTTTTCAATTTCTAATCAATAAATATATGCATTTAATTTCCGACGAATCCAACGCATTGACAGAAAATGCCCCACTGTTGGATAAAGGCCGCTTGCAATCAAAACGTCTTTAGACCAGATGTTTTCCGTTTTTCCTCACATTGCTAGTAAACCTGCTTGACTGTACGCTGAATCTGAAATAGGCTGAAGTGTCCTCACGGTAATGGAACCGGCGGGCGACCGAAACGGGAACGTACATAAAGGTAAAGAGTCGGCGGCGGACAAGGCCGCAGAAGAGACCCCAGCCACCAGTACGACCGTTATCCCGCGGAGAGGACTCAGAGAGCGGGGAGCGTGCCGCCCGAGGTCCGGCGTCTCTGCTGTATTAACGGACGTCAACGGAGCAGCGTCGAGCCCGCAGAGCTCAGGACGAGTTTTAAGAGACCGGTCAACGAGGGCAGTACCGGCCTGGCTGAAGGACACCAAGAGTGACGACGACGAAGACGACCCGGACACCAGTGCTTCTAAGCGGAGGAAAGTTTCCAACTCAAGGCGGAAGAAACATTCTGAATGTGCGGGTTCTGTTGAGGCTGGAGGGGGAGTCGCAGGTGACAGCCTTCAATGCACAGAGTACGTTTTTAATTGGATATTCAACGCTATTATACAAATAAATATGTTTATAATGAGCTTGTCTAGACTTAAAACGTGTGTGTTTATGTCTGTGGAGTCAGTTCCTGTCAAAAAGCACGCCTTCAGCATAGCTCGTCCCCTTTCTGCAGCTCTACATGGGGAGGGTGGAGTTACCTGGCTTTACAACATTTGTCACATTATTTATATTCAATGCTAAGCCTTTTAAATGCATTGTTGTATTAGAGGTATGATGAAGGATTGCATGTCGCTCTGCAGGTAGACTACCGTGTGAGATCTCAGTGTTTTTTCTTACTTTCTTGCAGCTCAGAGGACCCCAAGAAACCTGCCACAGATGCTCAAGGTAACCAGAGAAATGTTGGGGAGACAAACGCTTTGATATGTCTCTTGCTGAATATACATACAAGTTCAATCTTATTATGTGCAAGTGGTGTTTAAACAGAGCTGGCTTGAGTGTGGTTGTGTCTGCATATGCCTGTACCACACTTCATGGCATACAGTATGTTTGATGGCATGTTTCTGCTCCCTCACTCCAGCATCTAGCCTCCAGACGCCCCCCAGCCCAAAGTCGTGCCAAGCCCCCGACTGGCAGAGCTGTCCGCGGCTCTGCCAAGCCTATGTGTAAGACCGAACCTGGAATGGAGAATCCAGCTGGTGAGAAACCTGTTGACTGTGAGCTACAATGGTTCAACGTGTGGACTTATAATTCACAAATCAGATTATGCAGATACGGAAGCACTGAAGCATCATGATCACTACTGTTCATCTGGATATTATTTATTTTATAGAAAACCCTCAGTGACATCCTATTTAGCTGAAATGTGAGTGTTGTGATTATGGATTGTCAGTGTAACTAATGGGATCAGTGCTGCCTTTTGAGTTACAAATCTGGGTGCAATCCTTTCTTGGTCCCTCCCTTCTACTTCCAACAACTCAGTAGAGTGATCGCTTTAGACTGCATGTTTTTATGTTTTAAGCTTTCATGCCTTTTCTCATTTTGCGTTATTCATACAAATGTGTAAACAAATCTTAAGTTGAAGGTTCAAGGGGCTAAAAGCGCTTTGGTTGCCTCTCTCAAACTAATGATGTTTTTCTTTGACATGCAGCAATGGAAGGAGAGGTAAAATATAAAGACGAGTATGAAATGTGAGTATAGTTTTGTCCCTTTGGATAATCATAATATAAACATTGTAATTAAGTGTTTCACTCAGTGCTGGAGTTGTTTTCTTTTACAACATATGCATATAAAAGAAATCCCATTTATTCCTTGCTGTAGATGGCTTCAGTTCTATTAAGATGAGATAAGAACTTTTTTGATCCCACACCAGGGAAATTCACTTATTACAGCAGCTTAAGAGTCAAATAAGCAAAAAGAAAAACTGATTAAGTGATAAATAAAAAAAGTAACAAGATTAAAAATTAGCCAATATGTTATGATTTGTTATTAAGCATTTTGTAGTTTGGGTGTAAAGATGTGATTGTGTAGGATTTTATCAACAGTTTATTTTTGGCACGCTCACGGTTTAGAGATAGATTTTCAAACCAGAACAGATACACACGTATATATTTACTCGGTCTTACTCTTTGGGATTATGCAGAATCATTTTGTAATGTTTATAAAAAATCATACATGTGTTAGCTTTAACAATAGAGAGGCTGCATAACATATATCACCAGCACATATCTTGTTCAGATATTTATGGCCCCCTGAACCCATGGCTTTTAAAGTGCTGTGTTTTGATGACCGCTGTGTTTCACACTTATGCCGTCTCAGTAAAAAGAAAGAAGAGGAAAGCGAAGATATTGCTGAACTAGTCCTGGGTGATGAAGACCTTCACTTTCGGGATGACCCAGATGACCTCAGCTATCAGCCACAGAGTCAGAGGTACGCTTATTTCCAGCGCATTCGCTTGACCCCGTGCAGACAAGAGGGTGGGGAATTCTGTTTCAGGTGATTTTGTTGTTTTTGCTTTCAGTGTTGCAGAAGAAGATGAGGGTCTCAGCAGTGATGAAGATCTTCCTTTTACAGACGACCTAAATGACCAGAGCTATGACCCAAAGGATGAACGGTGTGTGTGTGTGTGTGTGTGTGTGTGTGTGTGTGTGTGTGTGTGTGTGTGTGTGTGTGTGTGTGTGTGTGTGTGTGTGTGTGTGTGTGTGTGTCTGTGTTGTGTGTGTGTGTGTCTGACAAAATTACACATGCGCACCATATTTTTTGTTCAATGACTGGACATTTATCTCTTTTTTCTTCTTAGGGATGCCCCTAAACCAAAGCGCAGAGCTCCTTCCAGACAGAAGGAGAAGAAAGAGAAAGAAAAGGCACCTAAAAAAGAGAACGAGGTTGCTGAAATAAAGATCGAAGGTTCGGACAACTTGGAGAGTTTGGAAGAGGAAGTAAAGCTAGAAGAAGAAATAGTAGAGGACCCAGATGGACCCAGGAAGTAAGCATAGTACAAGTCGATGTGTATCAAGTTATCAATATTCACATGTATTTCTAGTGAGCTACTGTTGGAGTTAAATTGTTCATGTGAAATCTGAATGTAATGTAAATCCTCCATTTTTCCATTGCAACTCAATTTTTTCCTTCCGTGTTAGGAGAGGCCGGCGGAAAAAAGATGATAAAACCCCACGGCTGCCAAAGAGAAGGTGAGGTTGATGTCTTTTTTAAGGCATCGTAATCTGAACTTTATTATATTATGATTTGAACCACCGTCATCGTTTCATCCAGAAAGTAAGCCTATGGTAATGATTGGTGTTTGACATAGTGAGCAACACATGTATGTGAGACATTAAAGAGGACTTAAAGATCCATTTAATATTTGGTTTCAGCACTGTGACAATGCAACAACATGTGCTTCACCCACACAGGAAGAAGCCCCCGGTGCAGTATGTGCGCTGTGAAATGGAGGGATGTGGGACAGTCCTGGCTCATCCTCGCTACCTACAGGTCTGCAACAACACAATCCTACAGAGTCTTATTTACATCTGTCACTCTAAACTACTGCAGTTTGAAATGTAGGGATTGTGAATCTCTCACAAACTTTGCTACACATCATTTGATTTTCAAACATATAAACTATCAAGGGTGTTATGTTGCAGCTCGCTAAGGGAGGGGGAAGCTACATCAAACCAGGTGAAATTGATAAATAAAGTTATTTATTGTCAAGGAACTTCGTATTTCATAAAACACAAAGAAATAGGCAAACTACAAAGGAAAAGGGTCAATTGAACAAATATATAACTCTTAAACATAAAAGCGATTCCTAAACTTTATCTAATGAAAACCAAAATAGAACTAAAACCTCACTTATTGCACTTACCTGCTGGAAAACCAAAATGGTGGAACTCAGTGCACACAAATGATGCCTGGCCCAGTCTCCAGGAAGTTAAGAAGTGCCTTGACTAATTCACGAAGCCTTCAACTAGAGACGTGGTGACATGCTGTTCAATGAAAATCCCAGTGAAGTCCGCACAATATGTTCAGATACGCCCAATAAATAAAGCATTTATTCTTTGATGAATCGACCATATACGTTGTTATAGAAAACCTAAACCTGTTAGGTCTGTTCTCAGTCTGCTTGCCCCTCCATCCTCCTGTTAATGATGATCTGTTTTTACATGTTGTGTTTTGTTCCGCACACCAGCACCATATAAAGTACCAGCACTTGCTCAAGAAGAAATACGTCTGTCCTCACCCTTCTTGTGGAAGGCTTTTCCGACTACAGAAGCAGCTGCTGCGTCACGCAAAGCACCACACAGGTACACCTACAGCATATACATAAAACATGCATTGGGTTTGATCTGTAGTTGATAGAGAAAGTTTATGGAAAACACATCTATATTTGAGTGTTTTGTTATTCTAGATCAGAGGGACTACATCTGTGAGTTCTGTGCTCGTGCCTTCAAGAGCTCCCACAACCTGGCTGTGCACCGCATGATTCACACAGGAGAGAAGCCGCTGCAGTAAGTTCACAATTATTGCTTGTTTTTCTTTCTTCGTTGTTTCTTCCCATAAATATTCCAAGATTACCAAACTGCTTTCATTGTCTCTCAATCTTTCCCTGTAGGTGTGAAATCTGTGGCTTCACGTGTCGTCAGAAGGCGTCTCTCAACTGGCACATGAAGAAGCACGATGCCGATGCCACCTATCAGTTCGCCTGCTCCATTTGTGGAAAGAAGTTTGAGAAGAAGGACTGTGTGGTGGCCCATAAGGCTAAGAGTCACCCTGAGGTGCTAATTGCTGAGGCTCTTGCAGCCAACGCTGGCGCCCTCATTACAACCCCAGCCTCTCTGCTGGAGCTGCCAGCAAACCCCATGCATGCAGATGTCACCAGCCTGGACGTGAGCCATATGGGGCAGGATGTTCAGGTGGACCATCTGACTCATGAAGGGCACATGGCTCAGGTGTCCCAGTTGGGTCATGTGACCCAACAAGTGAGTCACCAGGTGGTTTTACTGGGACAAGACCAGAGCCTCCATACCATGCAAGTGCCAGTGACGATCGCCCTGTCCCCCATCGACCCCCCTTCACCGGCTGACAACCAGCAGCAGACTCACCTCCAGCTCCAGATGCCCGTCCAGTTTGTGCATGCTGCTCAGCAGTCACAGCAGCCCCAAATCCAACAGCTGACTCTCCACTCCGGCTCAGTGGTGACCCAGCATCAACCCCAGCTGCACCCTCTTCAGTCGTACTCCTCCCAGCAGCAGAGCCAGACACAAATTCTTCAAATGACCTTCCAGCCGGTCAGCCAGTCTCAGACGCACATTCAGCAGATCCCCATTCTAGCGACCTCTCAGCAGCTTCAGACCCTGAGCTCCCCTCTCCTGTCTCCATCCCATCCCCAGTCCCAGGACCTGGCCTCGACTAACGGGGACAGCTTTATTCTGGACAATGCGGTGCTCTCGTCTTCCTCTCCGTCAGCCAGCTCCCTTGTGCAGACAGAAGTTATGGGGGAGGATGGTGTGGTCTGGGAGCAGACGGTACACGGGGAAGTTCTGTCGGACAGCACTGTGCAGCAGACCCTCATGTAAAACAAGAACAGTGCACACTAAACAGAAAATAGAGGCAGATTGTCATCAGTGACCTGATATACTGTATTGCAATGTTTGAGGTAAATGTAGGATCACCAGTATATTATGGACTGTTCACTCATAGTCATATTTGGTAGCTTTTTAGAATATCTGTATCAGGGAAAGATATGTATGTATGTGTCTGTATGTGTAAATTGTTGCCTTTGTACATAAGTCCTGTAAACTTAACTAGCCTTGTATGCGAGTGTGTAATGATCCTGAGGTTTTGTTGCAAAGCTGTTGCTTTCATGCAATAATATAGCATACCTCTTAGAAATATACAGCACACACCTAGTGTGTGGATAAAATCAACTCTATTTATAATATGAATTAACATAAAACACACATTAGAAAGCTGTAAACAGACGTGAGTATACTGTTTAAGTGAATAGGCAGCTATTTTTTTCATTTAGTTTCTACTGTAAAGCCTTTATTTGGCGAGGTTAAAACAAAATATAACAAAACTGACACAGAAACATTTCAAAACCTAAAAAAGGAATAGACAGTACAGTACTGTAAAGAGTCACAGAATATGCATATTTTAGCTATATTGGCAGTGTCACAACCTGTTTCACTGGCAGCTGTTTAAGCTTGGCTGTTGGTAAATATTGAAGGAATAATAACCCATATAATGTATGTACTACTCACAAAAGCTCTCGGTCATTATAGGCGGCGAAAAGGTGACCTTGGATATTGTAAATCACACATAAAATAACGGCAAGCACAGTCACTGAATTCGACAAGTAAACTCAATTGTGTCAATGATATTTGAAGTGTAATATTATTTAATAAGCAAAGCTATGTAGAAACCTTGAAGCGTATGTCAATACTAAATCTGCACCTCTGGTTTGTGATTTAGGATGTGTGGTAGAGCAAACACATAAAAAAATTCATTTATAAGATGTAAATAAATGTCTTAACATTTATCTAAAGTGTTTTCACTGACAGTTTAAGAACATATTTAAGGAGTCCTGTATTCACAATTTTAATTAGGTATACGTACAAAGTATTAGGATCAAAATATACTTTTAAGTAGCAAAAGTAAAAGGTACTAGTTATGCAGAATTGCCCATTTATAATAATATATATTACTGGTTTACAATTATTGATGCATTGTGTTCATCACTTTAATGTTGCAGCTGAAAAATTGGGCTGATGTCAGGTACTTATATACTGTTGGGTAGCTGTACCTATAATAATGTAACATAACTTATAGGGGTGTAAATCACAAGTTTCATCAGGATACGATATATCGATTCTTTGGACGATACTAGCTTATATCACGAAGTTTGTCACAATTTTTGATTAAATTCTGCGATCGATATGAGATGATATGTTCATTTAACACGAGTTACATTTATATCAACTCATAAAAACTAAATATAATTTTAACATTTTATTACTAAGCGCTTCCAGACAAATGAAAATAAAATCTCTTTTTAATAAAATGTAATAAAAAAAGATGTACTGAAGTTTTCACTTTGCATTGATGATATTGATATTGGATGATTGAATCGATATATAGATCCAGATCGATGGATCGTTACACCCCTAATAATTTATTAGTTTTTATATTTTGGAAATGTACTTTGTTACTTGCCATTACTTAATGTAACTGCATGCCTGAGTCATTAATTGGTCCTACAAATGGATAGTGCACAAATTCTACAACATATACACACTGAGAGAACATATTTCATCTCAGTACTATTGCTTTTATGAAAGCCCAGTAACCGCTCAGAAAACCATTATCAGGACATATTGATCTGCTCTCTGTTCCTCTGCATGGCATACTGCTTCATAGCTCGCTTCGGAGGAATCAAGGTGTTGCTCAGTCCAACCCTCCTCTTCTTCCCTTGCTGCCCTCCTGATTCTTCCTCTTTTGTCACCTTCTGGAGGTTCTGGGATCCTCCACCACCTGAGCCACCTGCATGAGACTCTGCTTGATCTGGTGTTTCTTCACTCACAGGTGGATGACAGTCAGTGAGACTCTGAAGGTCACTGTCATGAGCAAACTTGCATTTGATCCCAAACCGGCACCTTCCATCTTTCCTGTATGACACACACATCCTTTTGCCGCCTATCTGGGAGGGTTTGGCCTGCATTGTGAGGGGGACGTGTTTCTGCAGGGCGCTGAGCTTCTGGTCTGCCTGAGCCTTGAAAGGGTTGGTAAACACACTGCTGTCAGAGCAGGTATGTAGAGAAGGAGGAGGGAGTTTATTGGAGGTGAGGGAGCCCAGAGAAGGAACAGGTAAGGTGGGATAGCAGGCTGCAGAAGATGCAGGTTTTTGGGGATGTGGTGATAAAGAAGGCTCTGGGTCCTCTTCCTCGGGTTCTGATTCACTGGAAGCTGAACCAGACTCGAGCAAGAAGTTGCGGCTCTTTTTGGCAGCTGATGCTTCACCACCCATCGCCTTTACAGACCTTGAAGATAGAAAAAGGTGCAGCAGAGAAATATGTTAACAGTAAACTAGCGTGAAACAATTTACAAGTATCTGACAATCTGTGGGTTTTTTATTCTATTTAAGTGAATACATACCCAACTGCACCGTTGTTTACGTCCTCATACCCCTCGCTGTCAGACTCAGAGGACACACCGTAGCCAACCAGAGAGTTCATGATTTAGAAATCAACCGAAGCTAAGCTAGCTAGCTGGTTAGCTTGGTCTCAAAATTGAAGCACACTAATCTTTTCCTGGATATCTAGATTACAGAAAACTGTTGAATTAATTACAAATAATACAGCGAGGAAATAGTTAATCTTTCCTGTTTCCTCTTTTAAATAACCATCCAGTTTTAAGGTCTAACGTTAGCTGCCGTCATTTAGCCGCTGCTCGGTGTTTACATCTAGCTGCCTGCACTGACACCTGCAGCACAGGCGCGGTACTGCAGCCTTAAATCATTAGCCCACAAACCGCAGCCTCAAATTACATTACTTTATTTATGATACCCTCTATCCTTAGAACATCAATTTTAAGGTTTAAGTTACGTTTTTAATAACATATTTTCAAATATCCAGATTAGTTTTATTAAGGTAATGTATAGACGTGTTGACTGGCTTTATTGTAATTTATTGTTATCTGACACCACATCTGTCCCCAAGAAAACATACATTTAATGTATCATTACTATTTGTTTATTTATGTTTTGTTTTTTTTATCTTTATGTGTGTGTGTGTTTATGTGTTTGGTTGTATACCGTCCCCAGAAAGCCATACAGATTAGTCTACTAACTCATTCTCTAAATCGGTATTGTCCCCTTGTGGAATTCATAAATTCTGTAAATCACAAGTTGTTTAATGTCAACATCCAGGTGGACAGTTGTCCAGAGAGGTGTATTGACTTGTCAAACACACATATAACTAATAACCATATTTATAGCTGCTGCATATTCATGTACTGTAGGGCTCTGGCATTGTGCATGTTGGATTTCTGACAAGGCTTCCTGGTAGTCTAAATGGAACAAACCCATCTGTAATGGTATTTCTTACACCTGTTGCTTTTCTGCTCTGACGATAGATGGATAGATAGATAGATACTTCATTGATCCCGAGGGAAATCTTTGCTGTATTGTCCTGACATTAACAATGATGTATTTTGATGAAGAGAATACATAGTTCAAATCACCATAATTATCCTTTATTGGTACTTGCAGGTTATTTAATTTTTTTATCTAGGCTATCTCATATTAACTTAATCAGACAGTCTCATTTAATTAAAATCTCTTATGTTATGGTACAGTATGGTTTTATAGTGTAGCAATTCCACTCTATAAAAAAGTGCATTTTAAATATTACTTACAGTATCAAACAGTCATTTAGACTGGCCCTGTCAATGTATTATTAGTATTAGTATTATTATTAATAATAATAATAATAATAATAATAATAATAATAATAATAATAATAATAATAATAATAATAATGCATACATCTACATGCAGGCCTAAACAATGTTGTAGTTAGTCGATCTGAAATATCTTATTTACTTTTTTTGCTGCGATCTTTGTATACCTTTCGCATGAGGAGGACAGCTTGAAATAGTTCAGGTAATTTAAACCATTTTTGCCAAAGTCACTACCAGTAAATTAGTTAAGCTCCTCATGAATAAGTGAATGAGCTCCTCCCTCCGCGGCTCTCCGCCCCCGCTCGTCCCGTTAAATACCTCCTGGGCGTGGAGTTGGCCGCTAACTCTGTAACATAAGTAAGAAACCGTGATCAGACAAACTGGGAAACTCGCTTCACCGAAACCTAAGAGCAGCAGCTCTGCCTGTGACCGGAGAACGGAAGGGAAGCTCTGAAGTGAAACATGACCGGGAATCCGGTGCTGTCGGGATGAGGCAGTCGTTACGTGTGCGTATATTAGGGAGCCTGTTGCTTTCCTGCTACAAGTGCGCGTTTATTGTGTCTCCCCGGTAGAGGCAGCTAGAGGTCCCATGGCAGCCAGGCGGACTAGAGGTATGACCGGCTCGGATCTGAGCAGGGCCACCGTGGCCCGGGCTACTGCTATAGCCGAGCAGCTGCGCTATGAATGCTCCATATTACTGGAACTTTATGTGAGTAGAGAGGAGCCTAATGTTTCCACTGGCTACACCTACCAGCTCATCACAGTGTGTGTGTGTGTGGGTGTGGGTGTGTGTGGGTAGGTAGAGGGAGAAGTAGGCCAAGGTTAAATGGAAAATTAATAGATGATTTTCAATGTGTGTGTGTGTGTGTGTGTGTGTGTGTGTGTGTGTGTGTGTGTGTGCGTGTGCGTGTGTGTGTGTCCTCTGTACATGCATGCCTGTAACTTTGTGTGCTGTATTTGAAGAAGTATAGGGACAAAGAATGATGAAAGGGATGCGTGCAAAAGCAAGATAAGAGGGAGCGAGTTTGGGAATGTGTGTGTGCGTGTGAATAGAGAAAGAAATTATGTCTAGGACAGTATGGGGTAGGAATGCAGAGTGGAGGGGGGTTAACTTCTTTGGAATGACAGAGGTGGGCGTTTCTCTGGCACAAACTCATCCTTGCCTGGCACGAAATCTTCATCTTCTTTCCAGAAGCGACTTTTTGTCTATAGGTGTGAGAGCTACCGGTTATTAAAACTTCCTGGTTTCCTGCCAGTTCTCTGCCTCATCCTTTCTTTCATGTGTCTTGCTAGGAGCAAGGGAGCGGCCTGGCATATAACTTCATTCCCTGGATTTGATCCTTCTTTCCTCTATCCTTCATGTCTTCTTCAATTTTCTTATTTCTCACACAGTTTTGCACCACTGTCTTCGCGGGCATAGTTTTTGGTAATATTGCTGCACCCCTCCAGCAACAGATGTATTCCAGTGAACACACCATGAAGTAATTAGATATGTCTTAGCCTGTCATATAGAAATGTTTGTACATTTGTCTCCTGTGTCGTCTTTCCTAGGCTGTGAGAACTTGTCTCTGAAAGAGGAATGAATTCAGTCTTGCACATGAATCCAACAAAGATTGAGTGTTTTTCAGGCAGAGTATTATTTTTTCCAGGCGGGCTGTCCCTAGCCTATTCATTGGGTGAGATAACGCTCTTTTGCAACATCCGTTTGACATCTCTTAAATTATTTTCAGCGTCTACCACGTCATCATGATTCACAATGATCTATGAGAATATTGTCTCTGGCTACAGTATCGCTTCCTGGGGTATCCGTAACTGCCTTAATCACATTTCCTCTGCAGTCTGAGCAGTAAACACCAACCTCTCCCCGACTCTCGGAGCGTACAGGTCACATTGGGCCATTCTGTCACACTGGTACTAAGTTGCACGCAGGGTTCAACATTAACGCCTCAGTATAATGTCACAACGAGGCCTCTGGGATTCACAACTCACTAAAGTACTAAAGCTGATGCCAGCTACGATCCTGCCTGCGAAGTGGACCGTCAACGTCATCAGCCAGATCATATTGTATCTTCGTTATATGCTGCTTATCAAAAGTGGATATACAGTATGGATTTTATATTTATGTTTAGGGCTGCACCTAACGATTATGTTCATTATTGGTTTAATCTGCTATTTAGTTTCTCATTTAATCGATTATTAATTTTGTGTAAAGTGTAAGAACATAATGAAATTGTCCATCCCAGTTTCTCACAGTCCATGGTGATGTCTTTAAAAGTCTTGTTTTGTCACTCCAAAACCCAAATATATTAATTTAATATGATATAAAACAAGAAATCTCCATATTTGAGAGGCTGAAAACAGCATTTTCTGCCATTTTTGCATGAACAATTATGATTAATCGATTGTCAAAACAGTTGTCGATAATATTTCTGTCACTCAATTAATCGACTAATTTTTGCAGCTCTATTAATGTTGAAGAAATGATTTGATATTTTGGAATATAGGCCTATTTGCCTACTTGAAGAGCATTAGATGAGCAGATTGACCACTTCTCAGCTAACTCGGTATGAATTAATAAGTCTTACTGAATTCATTTTGCATCAAGAGAAAATCCCTGTTGCCTCATAGACTATTAATTCTTTCCCAAATCTCACATCTGGTCTTAATTTCCCCCCTCTCTGTTTTCTCTCTTTCCCCCCAAGAGAAAAAAGGAGAGTTTCACTGCAGATCTTTTGGTGACCGACGGTCGTCTGGTGTCCGTCCCTCCTCCCTCCTCCCAGCTGGACACCAGGGACAAGCTCTGGCGTCTCCACTCTGCTCTGCTGCAGTGCCGCAGCTTGCTGGAGAGAGCCATCACCAAAGAGGAAGAGGAGCTGGGCGGTGGGATGAAGGGCGAATATGAGAACCAGAGGAAGATGGTGAAGGGCAGGTTGTCGCTTCTCTTGATCAACACTGGAGAACTCCTCAAAACTGCTGATGGCGCGGCGGTCCTGACGCCCAGCTTGGAGGGATTAGAGGTAGGTGCTGATGTCCACAAAGGTGTTATGATGATGGTGAAAGTGCTGGAGAGAAATTAAAGCAGAGCTTGGTGATCTTTCCCCTTCTTGTTGGCAGTTAGATGGTCCAACCACTCTGTTTGAGCTGAAGCTTTGGGTTTACCGGATCTTCAAAGAGGTGGACTACTGGACCAAGACGGCCATC
This sequence comes from Cottoperca gobio, assembly GCF_900634415.1. Classification (NCBI taxonomy): domain Eukaryota; kingdom Metazoa; phylum Chordata; class Actinopteri; order Perciformes; family Bovichtidae; genus Cottoperca; species Cottoperca gobio. Next base: position 9,587,575 of record NC_041355.1, on the reverse strand, counting down.
ACCATCTTGCAAGCCCTGCCCTCGGTGATAGACAAGGAGCGGGTCAGGAGCACAAGAAGCACAAGAAGCACTCGGAGATGAGATGGAGATGTTAGGAGTGTGCGAGGCCGAAGAGGACTAATGGGAGAGAACATATGTTAGGGGGAGAGAAAAATAGGTGAGTGCAGAAATGAGAAGATAAAGTAAGGTGTTCAGCCAGGGGCCAAAGTGAGAAACTAACATATACGGTGTGAATTAAACTCAGAGATGAGTGGAAATAGCCAGCTGAGAGAGAGACACAGATCCCTCGTGACACAGGGAGATGAGTGGGTTGGGTTATTTTTAGGTCATGAAGCCCCCTTCACATGAACAGAGGCCTTCGACAGAGAGGGAGCCATGTTTCTCATAGCTAATAACAACATTTGTTGGAACAAGTCTATTTTAATTATGGCAGAGTCTAATACAACTTTATATTTATTGTTTACTTTGTAAGATGATATCCAAAAAATCATCTAGAGTCAGAGTTAAGTACATAGTTTCTTTCTTTCTTTCTTTAACATTTTGGTATTGAGGAAACATAACGTCATTAACGGAAACTCAAAGTGCATGATAAGGTTCTTTCCTCACCTGCTAACATCAACATCTCACGGTCATGGTTTGCATCATGCATGCACTCTTTTGATACAGTGGAAGTTAATATTTAAGATATACTGGCCAGGATCCACTGCATCCGACAGAGTCAGCAGTCAACAAGGGGCACATTGAGATCAAAATGAGAACATTCAACATGAATTCATGCCATCACTAGACTATACCTCTGCTATGTGTAGTTTTGAATACTGTGGCTATAAATCATTCCACACTTATTATTATCTATGAGGGGTAAAACACGTGTGCAACAGTACCCTCTAGTGTTTGCATTGATGTATTCCTTCTTTTTTTTCTTTATTGTCCTCAGTAATGCTTATGTCAAATTATCATTTGTTCTTATAGTTTTGTAATGTCTTTAAGGCACAGGGTTCAGGACGCAACACGTGTGGTGCAACGTCAATAGTCCAAACTGATGGGCATGCAAATGGCCACATAAGCAGGGAGTGTAGTGGAAATACAATGTAAATAGTAGAAGTCTGCAAACTTAAGTGATAAAAGAACATTTTTCAAGAAGATCTTAGTCTACTTTCATTTATTTGTGATACTGATTTTAATTGATGTAGAAGAAACATTTATTTTTCAATTCATACAGTTTTTGATAAAGTTTTAAAGAAATATACCAGGTCGTGTGTGGGCTAACAGGGTCTGAATTCAGTCAGCTGAAATTCTAAAAAAGATTTTTGTCAAATGATCCATCATTTATCCTTTGGGCAGTTGAAGCTTGCAGTGCAATAACATACATGTAGTTGATAAGTTAACTTGTAGTAACAGAGAAATTAATCAAAAACGGCCCTGAAGGTGTAACTCTACCAGTTGCGTTACTAATTGCATCAGCTATAGACTCAGATTGTGATGCATGGCGCTTCAGGGTAAGAAAAACAAAAGATACTCTAAATGTGATTTGATCCCACTTATAGAAGTCTCGCCTAGGTAACCAATGGGATCCATAATGATGTGGAGCGCAGAGCAGAAAGGGGCCTGTTGGAAAAACATATACCGATATATACGTATGTACATTTTAAGGATGATTGGACCATTTGGTAACTTTACAGTTGAAGTTATATCCTTTGTTTAACTCACGGACTGCAGTTTTGATTTAGTTCAGTGTAGTTGTGTCTTGTCACATGCTGTATTTTGTAGGCTATATGTAGGTTGATAAACTGTTGGTAGGTGCACTGGGAGTAAAAACAAACTTGTGTGAGATTAGAGCGATATAAGGTACTCCAAACTGTTCTAAGGATTCTGAAAAGTCAATGTTGTTACTGGAAGGCAGCATGAAGGATTCAGGTCATTTGATCTGCGACTCTGATCAAATGACAGGAATCATAAAAATAAAAAAACCCTAAGAAAATAAGAGCTTCTGTTTATGTTGTGCATGCACTGAATGAAGAATGACAACACATCATACAGCACAAATGCATCCTGAATATCTTATGATGCTTTGGAGTGCAGCACTTTTAATGTGATCTACTGTAAATGCAATGATACATGTATTGCGTTTGATGTTCTGTGTAAGGATTCGGGATGTATTATATTTCCTCTTTTTCTACTCTGATGACGTTGGTGGACTACACAACGCATTAATCTTCTAAAAGTTTTATTTTTTTCTAAAAGGCTTTTCCGGCTCTGTTCTCTGTTTTGAGTCTGTTTGGCCTCAGACCAGGAATAGTCAAAGACCAGAGAAGTGAGGCCAAATTTGACAAAAATGCAAGCATGGCGCTATAGGAGAAGATACAATACAAACCAGGAAGTTTTGGTTTGAGTAACACGTTCATGAGTTTAAAAAGACACTAAAATATGTTGGAGTAATAGTATGTGGTAGCATTTAATGTGGAAAGTTATCAGGGTGGCGCTCATTTTATTCTCTGTCTCCACAATTGGGAGGTAAATAAAAGAATTACACTGTACTTGTTACAAAGTATTCCACCAAGACTAGGACTATTGGACCAACACATTGCTCTCACTGAAATGAATGAGGCTGCATATCTTTGACGCAGTGCTATTGTTGGTCTGAATGCAGCCTCCGAGCCTGTGCATTAGCTTTATGGGGCAACTGAGTGGTTACAGGTTCCAATGGCTTCATATTATAGCCCTCCATTTTTTTCTGTTTGCACTACACACATCATCTCTGTCATGGATTGACCTACACAAGGCAGCCATTTTAAGTCTGTCCTTCTCCTACAGATTACAGGAAGTACAATACTGTGGTTACATTCCTGGCCAACAAAATGTTTTATTTCTGTATGTGCTAGTGATAGATTATTCATTCTTTTACATTTTTACAATTTGTTTCTTCTTAATTAGCGTAGTTTGCTACACCACTAGGTGACCTCTCTTTTGACCTCTGTGGCAGAGTGCTCGCTGTAGACAAATGGCCCAAAGCACAAAGAGAGGATTAGGTTCCCATCGCATCTGTCTATAAGCAGCAATCATGCTGCAGGAAACTGCCATACTCATTAGAGTTGTCACAACAGTGGTAGGATTTTTACATTGTAAAGACTGTACGATAAACAGTTTTTCATAAAGACTATATGATTAACCCCCTTTTTATCCCTGATGGTCAACCACATATTTGGTTGTATTTAGAAATTGTTATTTTTTGGTGTTTATCTTTGGAGTTTATAGTCAAGCAGCAATAATCCCGTCCTGCAAACATGGCTTTTATTTGGGAAACTATTGTCTTGCTGGATACACTTTTGGCCCTCGATAAAATGTTGACACAAGAGACCAGACACTTAAACTAGATTTTATCTTTGGGTTGACATATTTGTTTTGTATTTGCCTACATCAATGCAGTCCACAATTCTCATTGCTGTCATAAATTAAATCTGTCTTTTGGAATGAAAACCATTTTCACTTGAGGTTTTCAAGTGAAGCTTCTCTCAGACATGGAATCTGTAACATTGTGTGGTTCATCTATTTGTTTAAGGACTGTCTTTCTGACTTTTAAACATGCAGTAGGCCTCCGTTATGGAAAAGTTTCATGTTGACCCTATTCAGACATGAGAGGACGTATAAGGATAGAGCAATGCTCGTTTGATATTTGGCATTTAGGATCCAAGACGAGGCATGGAGTAGGACTGCAACTAACAAATACTTCTCATTATTAATGATTTATTACCAGTTATTTTCTTTCTTGATTGATTAATTGTTTTTGTCTATAAAATGTTATAAAATAGTTTTTGAAAAATCACAATTTCAAAGAGCCAAAGTTGACATGATTTAATTTCTTGTTTTGTCCAACGAAGGGTCCAAAATGCAACAATATTCAGTTTGCTATCACTGAAAACTCAAAATACCATAAAGATTCATTTTAGAACCTAAAACAAGTGTGGAGAGAAAGTTCTCTAATATCAGCTTTGGACTAGTGTACCACTGAACCACTGAGTCGAGAATCTGCAGCTTCAAAATGTCCTCCGTGATCAAAGCGCAGTACTCTAATGCCTCATTTGGTTTGGCTCGATTTTGGTACCAGGTCCTTTACTGTGTGAAAGTGTCGTGACATCAACTCGGCGCACGCTGAATCCTTTCATCAGCAACCAAGCAGATGAACGTCTGCACTTCGTCCATTGTACGGTGTAGTACTCTCTCACGATTGGTTTGCACACTGACTTAAAATGTATGTCAAATGTTCTCATTAGGGATGGGAACGAGTACCGGTTCCAAATTGTTTGATCCATCCCAATTGTATGCCTGCAAGGTTATCGATTCCTTTTATCGATGCCAGCAGGTATCTGTTGTGCATTGCCAAAACTCCCATTATTTACGTAGACAGAGGACCGCGATCGTCCATAATGAACCGAAAATATTTTTACACTTCTCAACGGGTGGGCTCTGTGCAGTCTGCCCAGGGGATTCAACTTGGCGGGTCAGGGACGGTCGCTGGATGTGGGAGTATTATCTCGTGGGACCTCTCCCCAGGGCTGGCTTGCCCTTGCCGGGCGCATTTCCTCCATGGCGGTGCACCGCGACCATCTCCATATGGGCTTGGAAAGGCCAAGGGTGAAGGTGGCTCGTGGCTCAGTCACTTTATTTTCACATGTTCAGCTGTTATTAGGCAGACGTTCTACATTGTGTTCAGACTCCGAGATAATAAAACAGCTGCGTTGATGCTAATAACCTGTGTAGGCTTACTTTTTTTCCATGCAGAAAATCAGAAATCAATAAGGGAATCGAGTAAGAATATGACCAATAAGAAAATGACAATGGCATTGTTATCAATCAAATGTTAACAATTCCGCTCCCCGGTGCTCATATGTATGAACACTGATATCTTAATGTCATGTAACTGCATTCATTCAAACTTGTTACAGAAATGTTGCATTCAAGCATTTCACAAATAATGCCAGGAAAATTGGCAGAACATTTACACATTACACATTGTTTTATGTATAAAAGGGGCTTGAAACGACATACGCATAGACCAGCACTAGAGCAGTTTCACTTTGAATATAATACAGGGTCAGCCAGGACACACATTTGTTACTTCAAAGCCTAAAGATTGTTTTTCATTTAAGGACAAAATGATTACTTATCAAAAATATAAAACTTATTTTAGACCACATGAGCGTCAGTCATTGCATTGTGGCTATGAAATCAAAGTAATGTACAGTTTATAATGTATTTCTGAAACTTTGGTGTAAATATGTATTATTGATTGGATTCTTGAGTGGGTGGAAATAAATTGATCTGGGCTCTAATTTGAGTTTTCTCTCGTATCTGTGTGACTTAAAAACAGATGGGCTCACAACTGTTGGTGATGAGTAGTGTGTTTTAAAAGGTTGGAGTTTTTGTTGGTGCAAACAAATTATGTGATGGAAATGTGTTATTTTACATTTTTAGTTTGAATATTAGCAGTGAGATTGTGTGTGTGTGTGTGTGTGTGTGTGTGTGTGTATGTTTAACTGTAAGAGAAGACAGGATGTGTGTTTGAGCAAAAGGGGTTTGGTTTGTGTTTAAAAGGGTGTGTGTGTCTGTGTGCGTGTTTGTTTATATGTGTTTATGTATATGTGTGTGTGCATCTTTTCGTTTGTGTGTGTGGTTGTTAGTTAAGGAGTGGCCATCAGGATGCCTGTGGAATAGGGGGAGGTGTGTGTGTGTGTGTGTGTGTGTGTGTGTGTGTGTGTGTGTGTGTGTGTGTGTGTCTGTTTGTGTGTGTCTGTGTGAGGAGAAAAAGAGAGAGTGTGCAGCGAGCAAGAGAGAAAATATGCGTGTGTGTTACAGGGTGAGAGAGAGAGACTGAGAGAGAAAATGGGTGTATGTGTTTGTGTGTCTCTGTGTGCTTGTGCGCATGTGTCTGTGTGTGCTTGCGCATTTGTGTGCATGTGGGTGTATGTGTGACTGAGAGAGACAGGGAGATGAAAAAAGAGAGGGGAGAGAGGGCAGGAAAGAGTGTGTGTGTGTGTGTGTATGTGTGTGTGAGAGAGTGAGAGAGACAGACAGAGAGACAGACAGACAGAGAGACAGACAGACAGAGAGAGGGAGGGAGGGGAGAAAGAGCAAGCAGGAGACAGAATGTGTGTGTGTGTGTGTGTGTGCCTGTGAATGTGTGCGCAGGCCTGTGTGTGTTCCTGTGCGTGTGTTTGTTCCTGTGTGAGAGTGAGTGAGTGAGAGAAGCAGAGCAATAGAGGGAATGTGTGTGTGTGTGTGTGTGTGTGAGTGAGAGAGTGAATGAGCGAGCAAGTAAGGGAAAGAGAGAGAGGACATGTACGTGTGTGTGAGAAAGAGTGGGGGAGGGGTGTACAAGAGATGTGTGTGTGTGTTTGCGTGTGAAAGGAAAGAGGTTGTGTGCGTGTGTGTGTGTGTGTGTGTGTGTGTTTGTGTAGATGTGTGTGTTTGTGTATGTGTGTGTCTGAAAGGAAAAAGAAGTGGTGTGTGTGTGTGTGTGAGTGTGTGTGTGTGTGTGAGCGTGCCTGCCTGCCTGCCTGCGTAGGAGGGAATGCGCGTGTACTTGTGTGTGTTTGTGTGGCTGTGTGTGTGTGTGTGTGTGTGTGTGTGTGTGTGTGTGTGTGTGTGTGTGTGTGTCTGACAGAGACAGAGGGGGAGGGGTGTGTGTGTGTGGGGAGAGCTAGGAGCAAGCTCTGCAAATGGTGTGTGTGTGTGTTAGTGTGTGTGTGTGTGTGTGTGTGTGTGTGTGTGTGTGTGTGTGTGTGTGTGTGTGTTACAGCAGCACAATATGTGCCTGTGCTGAATGAAAGGGAAATGAATGCGGTGTGTGTGTGTGTGTGTGTGTCTGTGTGTGTGTGTCTGTGTGTGTGTCTGTGTGTGTGTGTGTGTGCTGTGGAAGAGGGTGTGTGTCCTTTATTGGAACTGTGTGTGTGTGTGTGTGTGTGTAGTTTGTGAGGACTGTACAATTGTGTGTTGCTGTACATGTGCACTGTGAATGTTTGTCTTCAGTGAGGATTGTGTAGCTGTGTGTGAATGTGTTTGAATATGTGTGTGTATGTATTTGTGTGTATGTGAATACACACATGTATTGGGGGTATTGGTGCGGGTGATGAAGTGTTCAAGATAGTGTGCACACGCAAACAGAGCAGAATTACAATTAAACCAAACTCATTCAGCAGCTCCCAGATCTCCATACATTTTCTCTCACATCCTTCTTCTTCTGTCTTATCTGAGCCGAGCATCATTTCTAAGCTTCTTGATGACTGTTACATCCTTCTGTGTGTATCAGGACCTGTGCTTTACTATTTGTCAAGTGGTTCCATATTCTACCAGTTCATCATTTATCATCATTATAGGACGTATTAAAGTAAGTCTAGTGAAGCATACAGCAGGGATCGGCAATTAGGTTCAGCCAAAGGTCGGTTTTAAGCAGTGCAGGTTAACAGGTGCACTAGAGGCACAGCTGGCTATATGTTTAAAATGTCCTTGTTTGTTTGAATTATATATTTTTTTATCAAAAATAAAAGAACTAGGCTTCTTTGGCTGAGTTTTGGTGCAAGTCATGGCCTTAGACCTATAATATACTGTTATTGACAGACAGATTGATCAGCTGTCAAACTAGTTCAATCAAACTACTTCAGGGCTGCGGTCGAATAGTCTTTTTTTCTCCGGAAGGTTCCTAACTGAGTGAGACGACCCGGAAGTAATAAATGGCAGCCATGATAAGAGTTGGTCCAATTCTCTAAATGCTAAGGAAGGGTGCTTCAATGCTAACTTTCTTTCTCTCCTTTAGCATAGGGTACAAGGGATCATCTTTTACGAAAGGAAAGGAGATAATGTTGATCCACAATTCCTTGCAGCAGCAACATTTAAAACAACGGCAGACCCACGTTAAAAGCAAAAACAGGGAATGTTTGCATATATTAAGCACAGACAGACTCACTCTGGATATTATTAGCATGTATGAGAATCCTGGTGTTTCCTCAAAACATACCAGATATATGCCAAATGTATTGCATTGCTGCAAAAGCTCATATTAGAGACTGCATTGTTTAAAGACACACACGATCATGAAAAGAGACTCTACACACCTGTTTGATTTTTTTACTTTTTATTATAAGCATATAGCAACATAATTCCATTTCCACTGCTGTCACCAAGTCTCACATTGAAACACTCAGGCATGTCAGACTGATCTCCAAAGCATGGATCACAGAGCCTGAAAAATGTTCACACAATTCAATAAACAGCAATAACAGTGTGAGCCGTCTTACCTTAAAATAGACCTTTCTTCCTCACCATATGCACCATATTAAATCTATGGCTCTGACCAGATAGCTGGAGTTGATGGCTAACATGCACTCTGAGCAAACGAGGGCTTTCCTTTCCGTTACAAAGTAGGAGAAAGTGCCACTGTAAATTCCCATAAGAGTTTTCTAAATAATATTATTCAATATAGAAACACTGGAGTTTGCCTTACAGGTTTATGCTATGGGCATACTGTATGTTTTAATTGTTTCAACTTTGTTTCTAAGAAACAGAGTTTGAAAAATCTGAAATGAAGTTTTTGCGATATCAGATAGAAAGTTGAAAATTTCAATCAGCTAAATATGGTCTATTTATCTAAACACTACAATAGCAATGAGCCTCAGCTGCTGTTGCTATGGAGAGGCCAAACAGAGCAGTTGTTTTTTTATAAAACACAGCGCCATATCTGCTGGATTCATCCAAAATAGACCCAGAATCAAAAAATGTATGCTAAATGTAAATTAAAAGCATAATTTGTATCTTCCACTCATGTCGGAAATTACCACAGCAGGGTTTCAACTATAGTTTCTTACAGTAATGTGTCCTTAGGTTTTTGTGTACACTGGCTTGTACCTTTGACTTTTTTTTCAAGGATATTTTCAAACACAGCTGCTCATCTTTTGTACAGATGATTCATGAGAGTTATAAGTCCATCCAAGTCTTGGAAGGGATCCAAATGCCAATCGCCCACCATTGTCTATGCACAAAATGAACAAGACTTTCATTTCTGGAACACTGGATACCTGAAATAACCCCTCCTGCTTTGATAGTCTACGAGGCCCACCAATAATATTCAATCTTTCATTGGGGGGCCTAAACATTTTTGGTGAAGAGCCACATTTGGCCCATGGGCTGCTACTTGCTGCTTTCCATTCCATTGCTTTCCATTCACATTCAACCCTTTAAGGTCAAACTGACTGCAAACACCTGAGATAACCAACTTTTTACAGGACTTTAACAGAATACCTACCAGCTCTGTGTTCAAAGTCCTCATCAGGGTCTCACATGGACACCACCGTATTTACAGGTTTTCAGTCTCTCCAGTGTCCTCCAGTTGAAGAGTCAGAGATAGATCCCAGATCAACCAGCTTTGAAACCGGTCTGAAGCTGAATGGTTAATTGAGGCTGAGATTTAACATTAAAGGTAAAGGCCACAGAAAGAGTTTAATTTGTCAGACAGGCATCAGTCAAAATACATGTATTTGGGGTTTTCTATTATATTTTAAGACCTTACAACACAGCTGCCTGACAAAGCCGTCCTACAATTATCTCTATTGGGGTCTGACAAGGCCATGGATGACTTCAAAAAGACTGTTCCATAGATCTTTGATATTTAACTCAATTATTCTCCTTCCTGACTTATGCATTTGTCACTTTACACTGCTTCTGATATACCATCTGGACATAAATGGCAGCAGTTCACCAAATTTCTCTACAACTATCGACCAAAACCTACTTTTACTTGGTCTTTAATAAGATCTATGCTGATCTAAAACATAACTTTTCTGATTTTATCATCTTTGGATGTTTTTTTAACGTAAAGATATGGTGTACTGAGAAGTTTGGCATATTTTAGAAATTGCAAAAAGTGGTTTGTAGAAATATCTATTTTTAGGCTTCAAACTAAGGTACAGAAAATAGCCCAACACATGTTCCTGAAATGCCAGTGCGTTATCAATTCCAACTCATAATGTAAGGCAGCTTGGTCAGTGACTTTACGCGTTAAACTATGACGCTCCACTCACTCCTCTAGCTTGACTTTTGCACATGCAGGGCCGTATTAGTTATGACGGGAGAAAAAAGGAAGTCTGGTGCAAAAAACTGGATTTAGAACCAGAGGCCGCGGCACGTGTCCCTTTTGAAACCAAGACAATGTTGACTCATTTCAACCATACTTAACTTATGTATGTAACTTAACTTACGTATGTCTGAAATAAAAATGGAATCTTGTCTATCATGTTGGTGAATAAGGTATCTCTAAAAACTGATTTTTTTTGCTATTGAGTGCTATCATGTTTTTGGATCTTAACCCAGCAATTGGGAAAAAAACTGACAGATACTTTATACAATTTACACCAAATTAGCCAATGTTACTTTGGTTGTTTATTTTAAAGAAAGGGTAATTGTGAGTTCACAAATGATGATAAATGGACGGTAAAAACAAAACAAATAAATGCTACCTTGTTGACAGTAAGATGTGAAATGCATTATCGAGAGTGGCAGGACAAAACCTAAAACACCCACAATTAATGCAATTTGGGAGCAGAGATGTGCTATTGGATGCAATTTTGAAGGCTGTAAAGTTTAAGGGTGCCATGTTTTTATTCCACTTAAATAAAAACCATCAAATAAAAGTGCCGTTTACAGTTTTCTTTCTTTAGTTAGTTTAATATTGATTGCTTTCAATTTGATACTGGTTGATTGGGAAATAGCCTACATGTTTAACTATGCAGCAGCTTTATACAATAAGCTAATAACACTTACAACTATAATTACTTCTTAAAGCAACTTCAAAATCTTTTATAATTGGGAAACGTGACACCCTAAGGGCCCTTTGACAATAATATGATATATCAATACACATTTTGCAATATTTTACTGGTACCAAGTATTACTGTTTTTTATTGCTGCCCTCTGAAGCCTTTCGTCACATTATGATTTTACACTTGTATGATGGAGCACATGAACATGTTGCTGTGTGTTAAATAAAAAGACTGCACACTTGTTACAGGTTGTTTCATCTGATTTCCTAAATAATGATTTTGTCATTTATATTATGCTTCCCTCTTCAGATGCAGAGGTATCACAATGAATCATTTAAGATATGAGGAAGAGAAATGCCTTCATCATTGGTAATGTAGGCAATTGGTAACTACCTTATAATTGATATCCTTAAGAACATAGTCCAGAAATCAAGGTCTTACAACATAAAATGTGTGTAAATTATAAATAAAGGAAGTAGCTAATCAGTGTTACTGGAGCCTACTTTCCCCTGTGATTAGCATTTCATTGGCAAACCACTGGAACACAATGTAATATCTGCCACATGCTCCAGCACAGCCTTATTCTTTCCACTTTTATAATCCAATTTATGTTTTAGACACATACCCCCCTATTGATTTTTTTTTTTATGAGACTCTGTCTTTCACGAAAGACAACAAAATCCCAACCATTTCAATGTCAATAGTGCAGTTTTCTCACCATCTGAATACAGTCTGGCCTGTGTTTCAATTGTATACCTATGTCATTTCAGAAAATGCCACAATGAATACTAAAATCATGGGTGTTGGATGCTATTGTTAAAGATAATCAATGTGATGTGATGGCCTGACACTTTTTTTTCTTCAAAAAGCAGATGTATTTGGACCTTTGAAAGCCCCATTGGGCATAATGTAGCTAAAGAGTACAAGCTGCAGAATATGGTTCCTCATAACTTAAGCTACCACTGAGATCGTTTTACACATCTTTACAAAGGAAGGTAGACACAATTTAAATAAGATTTAGAAAAACTGTGAATTATGATTAATAATTAATTAATTAATTAAGGCCTACATCTCATGTGCATTAGCAAATGAGACTAAAAATGATTCACATTTGTTAATATCATCTTGACATATTTTTCAGACATGAATTTGAGGTATTTTGACATATATTGCTAACAAAGGTTTATCCAAGCACATATCATAGTTTGTTTTAGTCACTAATGCATAATTATTTTAAGATAGCTATAAGGCTATTTCAGGTCATATTAAACACATCGTTGTTTCTGGCAAAAAAATGTTAATTGGGAGGTCTGTGCAAAATCAGTTTGTCTATGTTTGCCGGTGTTGAGATGTTGAAAACAGTCATCTCATTTGCATATTTTCTCAGTGAATTAGGGATTTTATTAAGCATAGTGTAGAGAAGAAATAATAGAAAACACAGTGTACAGTAGGCTATGTCAATGAATCATAAAAGCCTATTGATACACAATTCACACAATTTGTGGGTAAGGATTTGTGGTAACCTGTTGATAAAACAAGGTGTTCGTATATTCGTGTGTAAATAGTATTAGAAAATGTTTCTTAGCCAGCCTTAAAGTTATTCTGTTTAAAATATAAATTTTACCAGAGTGTTTTTCCTTTGCCATTACTTTATTTCCATAATTTCTTCTCTCAGTTAGCGAGCTAATCACGCTTCTTAGAAACGGTCCACTTTTTTTTCATCTGCTTGCTGAGCGCGTCCATTCCTCTGTAGGGGTGGCCAACATCAGAGTATTTATTAAAAGTGGCTCAAAACCCGATGTTTATTTCCAAACAGTTCGGCAATGTAAACCTATGGTTTAAAAATCACATCTTCGTCCGGTTTCTGCTCACTGAAAAGACACGATAGCTTACATTAACGGGATATTTTATTTCCCGCCGCGTGCCGCTCACCTCTTCGCTCCGCCGCGGTGGGAGCGACTGGAATAACCTTGGTGAGAGCCAGTCGAGCGGCTGGAGAGAAGAGCGAGAGGCTGAACGGTGCGGCGGCGGAAGATCAGCGATCGCTGGCATGAACATGGCGGAGACCGTACGCTCGCTCTTCGACTACCGGGAGACACACAGCCTGGACAGCGACGGAGAAGGCATCAAACCGGCACTGCCGCTGAGAGGGTGAGAGAGTCAATTAACAATGACATATACAACAGTGAAAAACTGTTTCATGACAGTGTTTTCCTCCCCAATGACAGCGAGACTCGGGTGGGTGTGTGTGCGCGCATGTATGTGTGAGGGTGTTTTGATGGAGCTAAAGTTGTAAACATACGATATCTGTTAAGAAAGTCCAGTTGAAAGAAATTATGTGATAAACGCTCTTGTTTGTCTCATGCTAGCTTGTTTTTTGAACGTTAATTCCATTTTACAAAGCAGATGTCCAAAGAGGTGTGTGCGCGCGCGTGCTCGAGTTTGCGTTCGTGTA
>NC_041355.1:9484312-9569312 GCF_900634415.1 Cottoperca gobio | reverse complement strand
GAGCTTTCAACTGCGTCCCATGGTCTTAATCATGGACTATGGATTTAGCTCAGGTGTCATCACGTTACCTAAGTATGTCAATGAGTTATGTTTGAAAGCTCTGGGAAAAAGCTGGAAAGTGAACTTTGAGTTAAGTTTATTTTATCAAGCTACTATTGCAAAGATTAAAAATGAACACACAGACAAATGTTCACACTTACTTGATTGTATTTCAATATAAGTAAAGTATTCTTATTTAGATCATTACATTGATTTCAGCCATATTGTCAAGCCTTTACTTTGAGTGTCTCGTTTCGCCTTATAAAAATGCAATATATTTATGAAACAGCAGTGTGTGGTGACATAGTGAGTGTGTGTTGTTGGAAGCCACAGAGGCCATTATTATTTTTATATAAAATACCACTTTTTAGCACAGTAGTATGGAGGAAACCTCTGTTGATTGAGGAAGTTGTTGTATTATCCATTGGAGCAATTATATGTTACAGTAACTCATGTTACACAGAACTGATTCTAAAGTGAAGTGAATGATTGTTCAGGTTTTGAAGCTAATTGTGCACTGGGATATGTTTCAAAGACAATCTTTTTTTCTCACGCTTCATTGTGTAATTAAATAAGCGTTCTCATACTTTCTCGATAATTATCACGTTTGATTTTTGATTATTTTATCGAAGCCAAGAATTGTGTGTTTGGTGGGGAGGGAAAAAAAAAGGGGGGGGGGGGGGGGGGGATTTGAGCACAAATGTAGCCACACACTCTTCTTGCACACTCCCTTAAACACACACAGAGACAAAGTATCACAAGTCCAGATGAGAGTGGAGGGGATCAATACAAAAACAGTGGGTCTGGTTGATATCTGTGCTCCCTCTCTCTGTTCTCTCTTCTTCTGTCTGTCTTTTTTTTCTCTTTTGCTCCCTTTTCCTATTTCCTCCTTCTGTCTGTTTCACTTTTTTCTTCACTTTTTTCGTTCCTATCCCGTTTTTCTTCTTGCCTTTCTTCCTCTCCTCTGTTTTTTTAGTTTTTTTCTCTCTCTCTTGTCTGCGCACACACACACACACACACACACACACACACACACACACACACACACACACACAGACACAGTAATGAACACCTCAAAATCCAAAGCACGATCTTCCTATGGCCTAGTTTTAAGAGCCTCCAATGTCATGCGAGTAAAAAATAGACTGGCGGAAAACAATATTGAGATCTGTGGTAAGAGAACAAGCAAAGGATCGGCAGAGGCGGGATCAGTTTGGCTCTTCTCAGTGTGGCAGTTTTGGCTTGGATTTAGTCTGAAGAAGATAATCTCGCTTGGCCATTCTGTGCTCACACAGGTGGCTGCGTTTGAGCTCTCTGGGGTAATGGCACACTCCTTAGTGGTGATCCAGGGGTCAGAGCACTCAACTATAAACACTTACTGGATCGCAGAATATTACCATGGTTGGTGTGGTCATCGTGGAGTGGTTGCTGTTTACATAATCATCATATCAATCTGTATTCAGTATGTTGATTTGACTAAAAAACATTCATAAACCTTAACAGTTCTTAAACTGTGTAGTCGTGAATAGCTGATGGTGTGTGGCGGAGTATTTTTCCTTTTTGTCCTTTTCATTGGAAGTTACTTTCATGTATGAAGCGTGACAAACTGGCAACAATTTGACAATTGTTTTACTTTAAGTCATAAAATAACGCACATCCTAAACTAAATTCAAGAAATGTTTTGAATTGAAACAAACAGGATGACCGGTTCATTTCCCTATTCCTCGGTTATTAAGATTTACCAAAAGCTGGTATTAAATGTTTTGTTTATTATTATAATCTTCCATCAAAGGGTTTATGATTTAAATCACAACTCTTCTAATTTTAGACTGTAATTGATTGAGTCAATGTTCTTGAAGGACTGCTTGATAACATTTTAACATTTGAGAAAGAGTGAGTTATATTCCTCCAGGAAAGGATTTGAAAAAAAGTATTGATCTGGGATCAGCGCTGAATCTCGGTAATCTTAATCAGCACTAGCATCAAAAATTTAAATTCATATCCAGTCAAATTTGTATGATGGTGGTTGTTTTATTTTATTTTGTTGATACAGTTTGTGTGAGGTTGTTTTTCTCTCCTTTGGGCTCTGTGGTGGGAAATGAATTTAAGAATGCACTGGAAAGATGTGTCCTACAGTAGTCCACACGGGACAGTATTCACATTCACATATGGATATTTGACAGCTCAGTGAAATGAATGTGAATATCAAGAGAAGTTGCTTCTAATGAACTACTAAGTGTCTTCCCCTCTTCATTAAAAAATTATCAGGTATTTTATGAACATTCAAGTGTACTTTTGCCCTGAGCTCTTTTTACCTTCACATTAACCTGGTGTGTTGTGGGAATGATGACAAAGTTTCAAAATCAGTATGTTCAACAATCTCTTTTGCTGGGCTCGGACTGAACAAATATGGTCCTGCTCAATCAGTGCACATCACGTGAACCTAAAACCATGTACTATATTTTATTCATGCATACACAATAAAGAGCAGTTTAAATAACCATTGTCCAGTTGCTCTGTCTTTGTTTATGTGTTTTTTTGGTATTTTGCTTATATGGGATTGCTAAACGCAGTTTGTATTGATCCATTAGGTGGCCATCAGCTTATTGATCACTCTCTGACCTGATTGAAGTTTGGCCAGTGTGTCGATTGATTAAATGATAATTGCGTGTCTGTGTGTGTGTATTCTCTGCAGGCGCGGCTGTGGAAGGAAAAGAAAAGGGACACCCGTGAAAGTCTTTGTTACACACACTGAGGAAGAGAGCGTGTCTGAACACAGCTTCAGCCCAGGTGTGTGTGTGTGTGTGCGTGTGTGTGTGTGTGTGTGTGTGTGATTGGTATGGAGGTGGAGCGTGTGCAAGTGAGTGTGACCTACTTTTGTTTGTGTGTGTGTGTGTCTACGTATGTGCTGCAATGTGCATTTGTGTGTGTGCTCCAGGAGATGAGGTGATGACCTTTGTGTGTGTGTGTGTGTGTCCCTGCATACTTGTATGTAATCCTTTTATACTGACTGTTGCTGTGCTCTCAGGTGATCGTAAAGAAGCAGCAGAGAATAAACGGCCCATGCTGGACGGGCCTTTCTACAACACAGAGCTTCACAACTGGTGAGTGTATGTTTGTGGGATTCTGTGAGTAGAATAAATATTTTTATTTTTATTTTTATATATATATATTTTAATATTATTTTTTTCAGCCGGTAATCGATAATTACGTGCTTATCATGACCGATAAGATAATTGATCATTTAACATTTTTGTATTTTAAAAATAAGTTTATAACCTGTAGTTTATGCACACCTGAAGGTTAAAAGGTGTCGTGAGCAAAGATGGATGATTTAATACTCCATAGCTCTGACCTAACCTAAACTAATTTATGTCACTATTGTTAACAAACAAAAACTGTTGCCTTTTGACTTATGTTCAACATTTCGTACAGATATCAGTATGGATGCAGGCTAATATATATATATATATATATATATATATATATATATATATATATATATAAGGCCTGTCTGAAGGCTACTTCTTTCACTCACTTTTTTAGATTTAGAAATGATAGCTGCTGATTTTGACTCAAGGACTCAAGGACAGCTTTGTCTTAGAGCAGCATTACTTAATCACGGTCCTCCACACTCGCCTGTAGGTTTTCATTTTAGCCATATAATCAGGCTGATTTATACCTGAGCTGTCTGAAGAATGCAGTTGAATGTAGCAAGTATGATAGAAAATGAGCAGCACTCTGAGGACTAGGAAATCACTGCCCTGAAGCACTGGCATGAGTTTGTGTGTGTGGATTCTTACCGTTTGCTTTACACTCATTCAGCTGCAATGTATCCCTTCAGCAAAGAAATTAACCCTATTGCTAGAATAATGTAAATACAATGAGAAGACATCATAATTATAATTCTGTCGTTCCTGCTCGTATACCTTGATTGACAAACCGCCATTACAGCAATTTGTGACACGGTCAAATCATGAAAGAGAGCTGGATCTTAGAACCAGTATCAACCTTTAACTCTACATATGACCCTTCTACATGCGTTACACACAAACTAAAACTAAAACCTAGTAACAGAAAATAATAGGGCTTCAACTAATGATTATTTTTTACTTCGGTTTAATTTTACAATTATTTGTTATCAGTAGTTTAGTCTTGTAAAAAAAACACAAATACAAAAAACAAATAGCTTTTATTTTACAATGAAATAAAACCGATAAGCAACAAACACTGGAACCTTTTTAAATAAATGACTTGAAGAATTAATCAATTGTAAAAATAATAATAATTAAATCATCATCTAATTGTTAAAAAAAAAATGCATAACAGATACAACGCATATCTTTCTAGTCCAATCAAAAAAACATAGAGAATAGTATTGGAACAGACCAACAGCACATATTGTCTGCTGAAGGTCGTGAATTTAACTTTCAACTTCCTTCACCTCCCAGTGCTCCATCAGCGCAGGCTCATGACAAAGTCTCCTCCGGATCCAAGACCGGCTCATTCTCAGCCTCTACACCAGCTCCGGCTCCTGCCGCTTCCTCGGCCTCAACCCCAGCACCACTACCTGCTCCGGCCCCGGCAACTTCAGCTCAGGCCCCGTCTATGACCCCCGCGTCCACGGCTCCAGCTGCCCCGACAGCCTCTGCTCCAGCCCCAACAGCCAGCTCATTCCCCCCCCCTCCTAACTGCCGCATCCGAGAGGTCCACTGTGGCAGCCAGGTACGGTTGGTCGTCATCGCCATCAGAGACATCACCAAGGGCGAGGAGATCACTGTGGACTACAGCCTCACAGAGTGGGGGGAGAACTTGGTCAGTGCCTTTTTAAAGACAGATACACGACACACTTACATTATGTTTCTGGCATTACACTTGTTGTGTAATACACCTTACACCTTTTTGAAGACATTTATTCCCTCATTCTTAACCCCACCGAAACCATAACCTGATGTTTTGTCCTGCATTGTATTGTTCTTGCTAATACATTATAAGATTAATATAGACAACCTGACAACAGCATGATATTTCCAGTGCAGCTAGAGAGTGTACAGAAGTTGGAGAACATATGGTCAGTCCAAACTATTTACAAGAAACGTCAAAATTGAATAGCAAGGGCTTTATGTGGGACTCACCAGTTACATCACGTTCAACAGAATACATTAGTTGTAAAAGAGAAAGATATTTCCACCAACAGACGCCTAAATAGACCCAATGCATCCACAGGATATTATGTTTATGACTGAGCAGAGCTACTCGTGCTCTCATTTTGCTGTCAAAATGTTCTCTAAACTTTCAAAATTTATAATCCAAAACCTGCCACGTTAGCAGAGCAATGACCTCACTCTTCTTCATCAGTCTGTCCTTCGCTACTTGGTCCTCATCAGGTATAGAAATACATTTTACACACTCTGAGTATCTCTGATGACTTCAGGTAGGCAGCCACACTGCTGATCAGCTTCACACACACACACACACACAGGCACACACACACAGGCACAACCCGCTGCACACACACACACACACACACACACAGGCACAACCCGCTGCACACACACAGGCACACACACACACACACACACACACATATAGGCACAACCCACTGCACACACACACACACACAGGCACACGCATACACACACACACACACAGGCACAACCCGCTGCACACACACACACACACACACACACACAGGCACAACCCGCTGCACACACACACAGGCACAACCCGCTGCACACACATTCATGCTACACGCACAAAGCTAAGCAAGGCATAGGGTTACCATGGTGATGGTTGAGCTCCAGTTCTCTCTCTACCTATAGTGCTTTAGCAACAGTAACCATGGTTATAACACAACATCTGTTCCTTTAATGGGTCTCAGTACATCGGATCAATTTACTCAACAAATCTATGATACCAGAATCGGTTTAAGGAAATTAAATTGCCTAAATTGAGTTTAATGTGACAGCCACAGCCATATTTTAATATCTTAACGTGGCAATAGACACGTTGTTTTTGCTTTAACTTATTATTACAAAGTAAATGTTGATTGCACAATGTAATGGTTGTAGAATAATGACACTATCGGCGTTCAGATTGGTTCCCATTGATTGACACCAGGTGTGATCTCCGGGCAAAATTAAGTCTCCATTTACGGCTCTTTGTTTCCCAGCTAGCTTTCGGTAGCTATCCCCAGTTACTTAAGAGTATCAATCGAAGTTATTTGCAGTTACTATCACCAGTAGTGGAAGTGGAGCAACTGTGGAAAACAAAATGTAAAGTATTGCGAATGAAATACAATATATATATATATATATATATATATATATATATATATATATATATATATATATATATATACCCCTGCTTGATACCCCTGGGACATTTTAAACTCATTTTAAAAAATCTAGAGAAATCAGCTGTCGGTGTTTTATTTGACTTGCCTCTGTGTTTAGTGTCCTGTAAGTCTGTAACTTGTATGGTGCTGTTGCCATTTGATCAGGTATCTCTTGAGAATGAGACCCTGTGTCTCAATGAGATTTTTACCTGTATAAATGAAGGCTAAAATAAATATATATATATATATATATATATTTATTTCAGATACCTGATCAAATAAAATGTTGATTGCACAATGTAATGGTTGTAGAATAATGACACTATCGGCGTTCAGATTGGTTCCCATTGATTGACACCAGGTGTGATCTCCGGGCAAAATTAAGTCTCCATTTACGGCTCTTTGTTTCCCAGCATATAAATATAATGAATACATCTTCCTATGGTCTGAATATGTTCTAATAGGCTCTGAGCAAACAGAAAGCGATCAGGTTGTCTATGCAACAGCGGCAAAAATATTCCCACTTGGAATCACTATGGGGAGAAAAGTTGTCTATTGCCACTTTAAATTTAGCTGAGGTAAAGTTTCTTTTAGGTTTCTATCATTGGCTGATTGATTTTACTTAGTTTTCCAGCCTGATCGATGTGTATTGCTCATGAGAAGTTTAAGAAAATCTCTTTTCACTTCTTTTGTTTGGCTTGTTAGTGGGAGATCAGGAGTCCTAATCAACATCTGTGCTTATGACCAACTGTGGAGGGGTGTCCTCCTGCTCTCTGAGTGACGGCACACATTAATGAGTAGCGTGCCGGCTGGTTTAATGCGACTGATTTGTTTTCCACAGAGTTTCCGTGGAACTGCCTCTCCAACACAACATGAGTGTAACTCTGACACCGAGAATAACAACAATATCAAAAAGGTAAGAGGAAAACAACACATTTTCCCTGAAGGCACACAGTCAAACTGACAAAACATACTTTTAACTTTTTTAAGAAGTGAAAACTAGACAATTGCCAAATGTAATCTACCCATTGTACACTACCTGCACTTCCAAACGGCAGACGGAGTAAGTGACTAGCTGGTGAACATAATGTAATAATAATAATTATAATCTTTTTAAAAGAGCCAGATATTTCCCTCAAGAGTTAGTAGAGACCAAAAACAGAGGTAGAAGAGAGTGACTTACATTCACCAGGGGGCCAGAAGCACGGCTCTACATGACTGATAGTGCTGCTCTGTAGCTGCTGGATGTGTCAATAGGCAACTTGTTTGATAACTAGTCCACCATGTTTACTTAAAATATGATGATAATAATTTCATTGTTGTTGTTTCTGCTGCCTCCAAGTGGCCAAACATATAACTTATTTCAAGTTTAAGACAGTTTCTCCCAAATTCAACCTGACATATTTGGTTTCTTTGGAAGATTTGTGATCTTCACTAAAATCTGCTAAACCGTGGTATTAAAAAGGTCAATACAATGTTACTAAGAAAAAACTTTCACTGTATGAAGGACTATTTTGAATAAAGTGATTACATGCATTGCATCTGATAATTCTGTGTTGTTGCCTAAACTCTATGTAGTAAAAAAAACTGCACACCCTGTACAATACAAACAGAATACATGTAGATGTACATGCGCCGCTGTGCCTGCAGGACGCCACCTGTCTGGATGTGGGTGGGCCACACTGATGTTGGACTCAACATAATCATTATCATCAAGTTTTCCTCCCCCTGCTCTGGATAATTGTTTTATTATGTGTATTAATGATGCAAGATGTCATCAAGTTTACCTCAGTAACCTGCTGTGTGTCACACATGTTCTGGTTTATTCGTGTGCAGACAATTGCAACAGACACTGTTGATTCTCTTGCTGGTGATCACCTTTTGCTTATTGTTTTAAAATGTAACAATTGTCCTGACTGTGCATCTCATTAGACTGGTGGAAGTGTAACACATCCCTGCAGTAACGACATTCAAACTGCACTGCGATGCATCCCAGTGGTTTACAGTGATCCCAGTTGTTTAGGAAAAGCCTCTGGTGGCAGCTGGTCTGCCGAAGTATTGAGGTTTATTAAGTTCGTAAATAACTTAATTACTTTCCTGTTATAAATGTTTTGCTAAAATAAAAGTATAATGCAAATGTAGGTTTGAAAAAGTTACAAAAAAGTGTTTTATTACATCCTTTTAATGTCTCAGGACGGCAGGTAACGTGTGCTTTTTTTCACTTCCCTGTCACTGTCGCTCACTTCCAGGAGGATGAGCCTCTCTCACTGACATCCCAGCAGCAACAGCAGCAGCGGCAACAGCAACAGCAGCAGCAGCAGCAGCTACAGCAGGAGTACGTCACCCCCTCATGGTCCCTCTCCCCCTCCTCCTCCCCCATCTCCCACTCTGACGGCAGTGACTCAGACGCTGGAGATGAAGACAACGCCAGCCCCCGCGGGCGGGCACTACAGCGGCATAAGAAACGACGCAGCACCCCTTCAAAGAAAAAGACCCCCCACCGGACGCCTCCCGGGCGGCCGCCACTGACCTCCCCCACTAGCATTCCTCATCACAACCGTCTGCTTCCTTCATCCCACCCTCCAGCGCAGTCCTCCCCTCCTTGCTCGTCCTCCTCCTCTTCAGCTAAGCCTGTGTTCAAAGCTCCGGCTCCGCTGGGCTCCAACACCAAAGGCAATGTCAACATAAATGTCCCCAGAGGAGTAGTGTCCATAGACTCCATGCGCCAGACCTGTGAGTACTGTGGACGCCACTTCCGCTCCCTGGGTCGCCACTTGGATAAACACCATGCTCACCAACCAGAAGTGTGCTCTGCCCTGGTGGAGCGCTACACACAGATGCCCCGTCTGCATTCACAGAACCCTCCCACAGCTCACACACACACTCCGCAGCACTCAAAGTCCCCACAAGCCACGGGTCAGAGCCGCAGTTCAGATCTTCCACAGATTGGCGTCCAGGACCTCTCCATGCCACCGCCCACTCTCGCATCAGCTAACCAATCCCCTGTGCTGACTCCTCCACGAGGACAGAGCGCAGTGCCGGTGTCTGTCCTAAAGAGAAGCCCACCCCCTGTGGCTCTGACACAGTCCAGGAAGGGGAGGATAAAGACAGAAAGACATGAGGAGGAGGGAGACGTTGTGGAGGAGGAAGATGAAGACGATGTGGAGGTCATAGAGATAAAGAGGCCCAAAGAAGAGGAGGACGATGTTGAGGTGGTGTGCCCTCAGCCTTTCAGCAGCAACTTGGCCAAAGAGATGGAGCCACCAAAAGAAGAGGAAGACGAGGAGGAGGAGGAGGAGGAGGAAGAGGAGGAGGAGGAGGAGAATGGAGTGATGGAGGTGGAAGATGATAGTGGGACAGAGGATAAGGAAAAGGACTTGCTGAGGTAACTTTAAGTTCTTAATTGCTTTGTGAGCAAATTTGTAGTACGATATTTTCATTGTTGACTAATCTATAAATCACTTTAATTTACTATGATGTATGACAATTTGATTATTTTAATAATCAAAAATAATAATGATTGTTAGTCGCAGCCCTAAAACAAACAACTAATTTTGCAACTACTGTACGCACACACATCTTCTCAGAACACCTGGCGGGTTCTATTGTAACATGATAGCTGGTACTTTAAATTAATCAATACGATTAGATTGTAGGACACTGTAGCAAACTATAGTTGTCGCAAGTTAAAGTCAAATACTATTAGAATGAATAAATGAACTAATGGTTCACCGTCTCTCTTCCTCTAGTGGTTCGGGGCGTCACCACATGCTGCCTCTCCTCTCGTCCTTGTCCTCTCTGGTGCTGTACCTCCGTCGGCTGCAGCACTCAGCCTTCTTGTCCCTGTCTCGACAGCTACAATCAGCCGAGGCCTGGCGCCTTCTTTGCCACTCCAGCCTGGCTCTCCTCATTCTGTACAACCGACGTCGGGAGTGTGAGGTCTCCAAGCTGTCCATCGCCGAATATCGTGCCCGTATAACTCCCCAGTGCCCCGTTCCTGTCCCGCCTGGTGCCCCTCCAGCTCTCACTCCGTTGGAGGCCTCCCTTTCACCCTTTGAGCGCCTGGTGCTTCCTCACCTCCCTAGAGTTGGCGTCCAGGGTAAACGTGGACGAGTCCAGCCCCTCATCCTCCCCCCTCACTGCGAGCCCTGCCTGGAGCTCCTCCTGCAGACACGGCAGGATGTGGGAGTTGACCCCGCAAACCCGTACGTCTTCGCCAGGCCTTACCACTCTCCTGCCACACCGCTGCGAGGTACAGACCTCCTGCGCAGCCTGGCCCGCTCAAGTGGTACCCGCAATCCCCGCGCCCTGACCCAGACCAGGGTTCGCCGGCAGGTAGCTATACTGACCCAGCTGCTGTTACTGGGAGAAGGAGAGGAGCCCGGGCAGCCTGGAGGCAGCGCTGTGGAGAGGCTGGAGCACTTCCTAGAGAGGGAGTACCATGTGACACAGAACTGTGCTGGAATTGGCCAAGACCCAGGCCTGATGGGCAGAGTGGGCAGAGTGGTGCTTTGTGGAGAGAGAGATGGAGTGCTGTTCAGAGGAATGAGCCTGAACCACATCTGCCTGGAACTGGATGGTGAGATTTCTGAATGAATGAGCGTGTCTTTTTCTGTTGTAGCTTGTCCAAAACAAGCTGTATCATCCCTCCCTTTATGGTGTCAAACATCCCCCGGCTGGAAAAGGATTGTCACCCATCTTACAGTTTTTGTGTGTGTTGGCGTGTGAGGAGAAGGTGTTTGTTAGGAGAGTAGTTTCAGATTAGACCAATGAAGATCTGCTTTTTCTTTCCTTCTCTTTCCAGTTATGTCAGGAAACTCTGCAGACTCATACTCAGAGGGAGAGTCTGAAGGGGAGCAGATGAAGGAGAAGCCTGAGATGCCTGATCCTGCTCCTGCTCCAGCTCTAGCTCCGATCCCTACACCTACCCTGCTGTATGTCAGGAAGGGCAAGAACAACGGGCGGGTGGGACGTCCCAAGAAGCTCAAGAACGCCCAGCAAACCGTTCCACCTTCACCTACCGCAAACCATAGTAGAGGCTCTGGTCAGCCCAAATCAGGTTTGTTTGGGTTTTAAATATGATTACACAATTAAACAAAACAAAAGAAGATAAAAACACTGCACTTGCACTTTTATTTTTCATGTGAGCATACATCAAAACGACGAATTTGAAGTGAATAGCACACATTTATACAGTGAACCGATTCAAAGAAGCTTAAACAAGCGGGCGAACAAAACTCATGGTAGCTACTGGCCTACTGCAACTGCATACACCGCACTCACCATCATCCTAATGTGATAATACTACGTCATAAAAAGTCATAGTATGGTATGCCATAAATAAATAAAGAGTCAGCATAGTATGTCAGAAAATGTTTTGGTAATCTGAAAAGTGGTGGTGGGTGGGGTCTATTGGAGGTCTCATTACCCTCGTGTGCAATAAGAGCAGCTTTTAAAACACATGTTCACATCACCACTCATGTCTCCTCCCTTGTAGGAAAGCGAGGCGTCCTGAAGCGTCCCTGGTCAGAGGCGGAGCGTGCTGCGGTCGAGGAGCACCTTACCCAAAACATCACCGAGCTTCGGGTCCCCGCAAAGGCTGACTGTGAGCGCTGCCTGCAGCAGTGCCCCCTGCTGGTCAGCAACCATCGCGACTGGCGAGCGATCAAGTTCTACTGCCACAATCGCATTCAGCTACTGAAGAAAAACCAGCGGCGTGAATGTGAGCCCCTGGCCCTCACAGTCTGCTGAGGGGAGGGAGGGGGGGGGGGGGGGGGGGATGTTAGGGGAAAAGAAAGGGCTGGGTGGGGGGCGGGGGTGTCTGGTATCAGAGCAGATTCTCAAATGGTACCCTGCTTCCCAGGAAATGCACTAATTGTAAGAGGACGGTCCTAAATTTCACTCTCCTTGTAGCGTGGTTTGTTTTTGACATGGCTTCTAATTTCACATTTGATGGCATTATTTTTTTTGAGCCATACAAGAAAATAAATCTGAATTAACTTTTTTGCTTTTTTTTCTGCTCTACTTTAAGGTCTTAAAAGTATGACACTAGAGTCTTCATGGTGCACCTGGTTTGAGGGTTACTGTGCGAGTCTTGTCAAAAGCAGGGCACTTGGACGGGTGCCGTTTGAGACGATGGCACTGGCCGCAGCCTGTGTCATGTTGTATATGGACTTTTTTTTCTTCTCTCCTTCCAAAACAGATACACTAAACCGAAATGTAAACAAGGGAGGCAGTCGAGCCCTGCAGTGTTGTTGAACGTCGTGAAGTAGCATTAGTGTTTCATGCACTTGGAGACGTTAATAGGACAAATGGCCTGTGCTTGGACCACACTTTTCTTAATAGTGGCTTTCTAATTAGAGTAGGCGTTACTACTGCTAACCCTGAAGACTAATCAGATCTTCTTTATCACACAGCTGACTGTAATTCTGACAATGGTTTTATTATATTTGGACCATCATTTACATGTACTAGGTGATAAGTTGCTCTTTTGCAGTTGTTATGAAGTTTTTATTTTAAGTGGAACACAAGATAATTGTGGGTTTATTGAGAGAGACAATTAAATGGCCGCAGAATGTTGTGAAGTTACTTTTGGATACCTAAGATGTTTAGTTGAACCACAAAGTCCAGAAACATAACTGTTTGGAAACCCGTTGCGTTGGACTTATTTTCCCCAGATGTTCTCGTTTCCTTTTTTTTCTTTCGTCTTCTGCCTGTTGCACATTTGTTATTCAAAGCAGTAAAAAAAAAAAAAGGTGCTATAGGCCAATAAGCTGGATATCACTTTATATGTGGAGCGGAGATTTCCCATGGTTGTATTAAAAGTTTCTTAAGAAGTGGGCATTTAGCAGAGAAGTGATT
The DNA here is from genome assembly GCF_900634415.1 of Cottoperca gobio. Classification (NCBI taxonomy): domain Eukaryota; kingdom Metazoa; phylum Chordata; class Actinopteri; order Perciformes; family Bovichtidae; genus Cottoperca; species Cottoperca gobio. Next base: position 9,556,075 of record NC_041355.1, on the reverse strand, counting down.
GTTCTGTTGCCACGTTTGTTGCATCGTGTGTGTTGTCTTTTCAAACGGCTAGAGCTCCTCCTGTCCTGTCCCAGCCACACTACACGGTTAGCAGCTCGACTAGATTTTTGATTTCTCTTCGGTGTTGCTGAAAATCTGCATCCACCGGACTTAAATCTCCATGAAAGACAGATACTTGAAGTTATTTAAAGCTTTTGCAGAACCTTTTATGTTCTTTCTTGCTCTAGCCTTGCCAGTTACATTGTACATAACAAATATATTATCAATATGCTAACTGGTTGTTTGTGCTAGACTATATGTAGCTTTGTTTTTGTTTTTCATTTCTGAGTTATTGCTATCTGTAAATAAGCCTGTTTGTAAATACTCCTCAGAGAAACAAAGAAAAAACACAATGTATGACATGCCTTGGTTAATGTGTTATGTTTTTTCTTTTTTTATAAGTCTTATAAAAATGTAAATCTCTGTTTTGTGCTGTGGTGCTTTCTTTCAATGCCTTATTTTCATGAAACGTGAAATGATTCTCACTGTTGAGAACGTTGTAGTGATTTATAATTTATCACTTAAATGTTTAGGATTTATGTTCCAGGATATTTGTTGACAATAATGGCCAGAAACACAGTAATTACAGCGTTGTCTCCCACGTGCAGTTCACTGTTACACCACTAGATGGAGGTGTTGGATCATAAACCATAAACAGTTCTGAGAAATCAAAAGAAAGACCAGTTCTGAAAATATATAGTAACACGTGTTCAGTTTATAGTTATATATAATGTTGTTTTCTGTCCTGAATAAGTGCTGCTAAGTGGATACGTGTACTGACATCGTGATCTATAGATACCTGAGAAAGCAGCACAATGTAATTTCAAACTCAAATGTAAATCAGTAACCTTGTCTTCAGATCCAGTCTGACTTCTCAAATGAAGACTCAGCTCAGAATCCAAAAAGCGAAGAGGAATAAAGATATAAATAAAAATGAAACAAAATAAGAGTAACAGCTATATACACCTACAAATATAGGATCAAATACACATGCACACACACACACACACAATACATTAGAGTTATCACAATAATCACAACAGGCTCCTCCAGCAGGGGCTGCTGTTCACTTAGACGAAGCTGAAGAACTTATTTTATCTGCTTCTGTGATTTATGAGTATTAATGTTTGCAACAAAAGCTGTCAACGAAACAACACAAATTAATACAAAAACACACTCAAGGGCTGCAGCTAAATACAGATTTAACGGTGAGTTTCACTCATTGTGTTACCATCAAACTAATAACTGTCACAGCTCCAACTTCATGTTTGCATAATTTAAATATAAATGAGTTGTCAAGGACTATGGAATTCAAGAGATTGCCAATTCTAATTAAAAGTCAGTGCTTTGCTTTCAAAAGAGTTTAAAAGGAAGAAATATTAAGTGAATATTGTCAAAATATGTTGGTTACAATCATTGGAATATCTTGAATACTTCACACACACACACACATATATCAGGTCAGGAACAGCAACTTTGGCTATAAAGTGTTTTCATGGCATCCATCTGACAGTTGTTGAGACAATTCACACAAAGACATAACTATCAAGCTAGAGAGGAAAAGTCAGGAGATTCATCCTCTGGGAACCTGTACCAGATTTTCAGCCAATCCATCCAGTAGATCTTGACCTCATGGCTAGTCGAAAAGTCAGAGGTTCACCAAAGTCATACCTCTGGGCATCATGGATGTCTACACCAGATTGCATATCAATCCAATATTTGTTGAGATATTTCAGTCTGAACCAACCGACATTGCCATCCCCCGAGCCTCGCTTACGGGAGACTAACACTTTTTAGTTTATTAAAAAATGTGTATATGTCTGTTAATGTGTTTGTTTCTGTGGTATGGATTTCATTTGGCCTTGTGATGGACTTCTCTACTTCTCACCTGATTTGTGATTCTGAGCAAAGTAAGCTGGTAAAGAAAATAGATCGATGGATCGGGCGCATGATAAAACATATTATTTGAAGCTTATGTTGCTTGTAAAGCTGTGCCCCTTGGGCTGAGTGCTCATCTAAACAAGTTCACACAAGACACTTGACTTCCTTTGGTCCTGAGCAAAGTGTGGGTTTACAATCTTACTCCTTTGACTAGACACAAAAAAGTCTGTTTTGTCACCTTCCCCTTCTAGAAAATACACTTATTTGCTTTCTTGCCGAGGGTTAGATGAGAAGATCAATACCACTCTCATGTCTGCACAGTAAATATGACGTTAGCTCAGCCTAGCATAAACACAAACGGGGGGAAACTGCTGGCCTTGCTCTGCAGAAAGGTGAAACAATCAGCCTACTAACATGTTTTAAACTCATTTGCTAACATGTTATATCTTGTTTGCTTAATCCGGATAAAATACTCAGAGTAAATATGACGTTGGCTGTTTTACGGGGTTATATGTCATATTATGTGTTTCCTTTGGACAGGGCCAGGCTAGCTGTTCCCCCCTTTCAGTATGTTAAGCTAAGCTAAGCTAAGCTAACCGGCTGCAGCTTCATTATTTACTGTACAGATACGAGGGTGGTATTGATCTAACTCTTGACAAGAAAACAAATAGGTATATTTCCCAAAATGTCTAAACTATTCCTTCAAGATTGCCTGGAATTACTTTACGTGCAACTTGGCCTCTTGGGCTTCATTAAATGTGTTTACTGACTGTCGCTTTTATCTTGCTTGGTAATTGATTAAAATAAGGATACACTTTCATCCTTTTTTCTTTACACTTAATGACTGTATATCGCAGGCTTGTTCCCCCAGGATGATCAGATTTTTTTTATGATTTTATATCACACTGGGAAAACAAAACAATAATAATAATTTAGCATTTTGATAATACACTCAGCTGGAAAATAGAAACTACTTTTTTTGATTAATCAGTCCCACAAGCTGTGCTTCAGTGACTGGCACAACGTAAGTAAGTGGAATTTTATATATTTGATATTTTCTGAACCACCGGGGCTACCTTTTAGCAATGTTTTTCATCTTTGGTCCAAAGTCTCAGGAGCTTATGAGCGGCTTTGCTCCTCTGACTAACTGCAGGCTCTGAATACATTACTGTTGCTTCACACCACTGCTTTAGATTCATGGCAAACACCTGCAGTGGAAGTGGACAGGCTAAAATATTTACCTTATTTATGTAGGTCTATACGCCTATATTTCCTCAGTGGATTAAGTGATATCATCATATTGTTGCATTCCTTGGTTATGTGTAATTTTACTTTAACAAATCAGCCCTTTCGTGAACACACCCAACTGGAACAAAAACACAATTAAACATGATTTTCTACCACTGATAAGAGCTCCTAGGAGGGTACTACACACACACACACACACACACACACACACACACACACACAAACACACATGCACGCGCACGCACACACACACGCACGCATGCACACACACGCACACACACACACACACACACACACATTTTGAAAACAGGGCTGATTTAGTCAAAACTCTACACACTTTACACAACCTCAACAGAGACAACTCTTATTATATTGTCAGAGTGAAGTACATATATTTACCAAACACAACAAACAAGACACATTACTGCAGACTGATGAAAATACGTATTTCTCTTCACATTGTTAAAAACAGTCAATATATCCATGTATTACCAAAAGGTTGGATTGTGCACTGAAAATCAGATCAGAACATATTCTTTTATTCACCTGCTGCCTTTTTAGAGTGCTCATGTCCGACGAGTTGTGTCTCTACACCTGACGGTAGTGTTTGATCAATTGGTTCATTGGAATGTATTTTGAAAGTCAAGTGAAGTCACATACATTTTTATTTATATAGCGCCAAATCACAACAGAAGTTATCTCAAGACCCTCTTAATGAAGAGCAGGTCTAGACAATATTCTTTACTGTAAGTGTGCCTTAATATGGCAAAGAAGTGACTTCATGTGAGATTTCTGTGTCTAGTGTTTTGACATAAGAATGTGCTTATAGTTGTGCAGATCTCAGTGAACGTTTCAATAATTCGTGCTTTATATGTCATTTTAGGGTGTTAGCAATAGAAGAAATATGTTTTATTTGACCTGAAGTGGTGTTAATTAGCCGTTCTGCTTTCTGTTTATTCTTCGGTTCTTTGGAGGTTTGAGTGAGATTTGGAGGTGGGACTAACTGTTGTCAAGATACATGTTGGTAATGTGAACTGTATAGGGAACTGTATTAGGTTCATCTCATACTGATTCTCTGCTTTTACACTAACTGTGTACAGAAATAACTTCTCTAAGGTGAGGAAAATGTTCCATGTGTTATCCAAACCCTTATCACGTGATCATGTCACAAACACAAACACAATGTGTATGCTGATATCAAAGTTTTAGATTATAAATAAATAAATAATGTATTTATAATATATTATAAATATTTTAATAAACTAAAAATAAATAGATTAGTTGACAATTAATCATATTCAGTATTTTATAAGAAAAAAAGTCAAAAGTTTTGATTCACATCTTTGCTTTCTGATGTTGTGTCAAACAGTGACTGAAGTCGTCATATGAGATGACTGAGTCACGACTCTGTGACTCACAGTCTGGAGAAGTGAGCCCTCTCAGTAAACAGGGTCTGAAATGCAGGGATGCTTTCAGTGCGACATTGTGTTTAATATGGTTTTATTTATATAAATGTAATAAACTTTCCCCATTTCTCTATTTAGAAAGGGCAGAATCAGATGTAAGTCTTTCATTTTGTGTCAGAAATAGGCAGAATTTTGATTAAGTATCGCTCTGCAAATGAATTGTCGATCCCAGTGAGCACTGCTCTATTGTTATATTTATTTTAAATGCACTTGAACTTATAAACACCAGATGTATTTGACATTGAAGTAAAATTAACAAGCCAGTGTAGAATTAAAAAAATGTCTTTAGTAAAAGTACAAAAGTATTAATATGTACATTCACAACCGTTTATAATCACTTGCCTGCGGTGTCAAGTGAGTAATTGATTCCAAACATTTAAATGGAAGCGTACACTACAAAAGTAAAAGTACTCCATTGGAAAAATAGCCCATTTCAGAATAGCATGATGATTGATGATGGATGATTACGAATGATTAATGTGTTTTTTATATTACATTTTGCATTAATAATCTGAATCTGCAGAAATAGCGTCATGTTTGAATGCAGCAGGCATCTTCAATGAAAGAGCTCTAAAAGCACCAAACAACAGACAGACACAGTAAAAGATTAGCTTGTGAACATAGAGGAGCCTTTATCAGCTTATGAGCCAGATATTTGGTGGAGAACAAACAAAGCAAAAGGAGAGTTAGTTAATGTAGGTTCAAAGAATGCTCACATATACAGAAATGGACTTATTTCAGTGCAGTATCTCACAGTCTTCACCGGAGCTTGCTCATTTGTCACAGAGATAATGAAGAATTTGAGGTGCAGTTGAAAGTATTGAGAAAAAGCTTGTAAGTGGACCTTGCTTGTTACACAACTTCCTCCAAAGGAGCAAGAAGCAGCACCTCCTCCAAATGTGGCCTCTGCTAACAGAGATAAATACAAATGTACAAATAGAGCATACCTTCCTGCATTTATGTTGTTTTGTCATACTGAACTGACTCCTGGTCCAGGAGGTAAGGCATTTCCCATTAGCAATTATTACCTCAGAAAGCTTCCACCAAGGAAATAAAGCCAGAAAAGAAGAACAACAAAGCCTTAACTCCAAAGACGTCCCTTTCTATTAGCATTTAACCAGCTTTCTAGTAACAGCCAAATTAACCCACTGATGCAGCCACCGCTCTCTCATGCCCGAGGCATCTTTTTGTCCTCACGTTACTGTGAATTTTATATTCACAACACAAACTTCATCTTCCCTCTCGCTTAATCAACTTCCAGCCAATAATGTTTCCTGCAGTTCATTTGCTAAATGGAATAAACTCCTAGCTGACCCAGAGCCATCCAGTTGAAACATCATTAGCTGACATGTTGTGTTTCACTTTACACACACACACACACGCACGCACGCACACACACACACACACACACACACACACACACACACACACACACACACACACACACACACACACACACACACACACACACACACACACACACACACTGTGCTTTTTTTTATCTTTAACGTTTTAAGTATTGCGCAGTTCATATGTTAATTGGAGAAAATGCCTTGAAGCTTCTGAAAAAGTAATAATTATTGATGCTGGCCCTTTCCTTCTACAAATAGTATATACGTGTTAGAATAACCTAAATTAAAACTGAACTAGATTGACACGTTTTCTTGTTACCATAGCAAAGACATCTTTTCCAGCCAGTTGCTCATTTGAATCGTGTGAAACCTTTAATGATTCGAAACAAATCAAAATAAGTTTGACAGCACGAATAATATTTTAAAATGTATACAGACCTTTTCTGTAATTAAAAAAACAGGCAACACTTAATTCATTATTAACTGATAAACAGATGCTAGGTGGAACACATAAAGTAATCAAGATAAAGAGATTCACCAGCTGCCTTTCTGATTAAATGTTAAACCATTTATCTACTATTTTCTCGGAAAACAATTATTCATCATCAATCATTGCCTTATCAAACACTTTGATAATTGTACCTTTGAAACAACTTGTCCTCCGCACAAGATTCCCTCAAAAACGACATTCAGAAGCGTTTTCTGAAAAGGTTTGTTTAGGTTTAGACACTAAGACGACTTGGTTAAGTTAAGGGACATTTCATGGTTTGGGTTCAAATATCTCCTTCATTAAGTAAAACTACATAACTACAACAGCTGCTTTAATAATAATAATAATAATAATAATAATAATAATAATAATAATAATAATAATAATAATACATTAGATTTGTATAGCGCTTTTCTAGAAACTCAAAGACGCTTGACAGAGTGAGTGACACAAAGATAAATATATAAACAAACAAACGAAAAAAGAAGGGAGGATAAGGAGAAGAGACGGTCAGTGTTTGAAGGCAGTGTTGAACAAGTGAGTCTTAAGTGATGATTTGAATGTGGTGAGTGAGGAGGAGTCTCTGATGGTTTGCGGCAGAGAGTTCCAGAGGGTGGGTGCCGCGATGGAGAAGGCTCTGCAGGATCTGAGCTTGGTCCTGATGGGGGGGACAGGAGGTTAGCAGCAGCAGAGCGGAGGCTGCGGGTGGGAGTGTGTCTGTGGAGGAGGTCAGTCAGGTAGGAGGGGGGCAGGTTATGGAGGGCTTTGTAGGTCATGAGGAGGATCTTGTACTGGATTCTCTGGGGGATGGGGAGCCAGTGGAGCTGGTAGAGGAAGGGGGTGATGTGGTCATGGATCTGGGAGTGGGTGAGAAGACGGGCAGCAGAGTTCTGGATGTGTTGGAGTTTATTGATGAGCCATAGAGGAGGCTGTTACAGTAGTCCAGACGGGAGGTGATGAAGGCATGGCATGATGATTTCTGCAGCTGTGGATGAGAGGGATGGACGAAGACGGGCGATGTTTTTAAGATGGAAGAAGGCTGTGTTGGTGAGCTGTTTAGTTTATTTGTCAAATGAGAGGGTTTGGTCAAAGATGATGCCAAGATTCTGGATGTGGGGGGAGCTGGAAACGGAGGAACCGTCAATGTCCAGAGTGAGGTAATGGGTGGATTTGGTGAGTGTTTTTGGTCCAATGATGATGATTTCGGATTTTTCACAGTTTAGTTTTAGGAAATTGATTTGTAGCCATGATTTTATTTCCGTTATGCAGTTTGTTAGGATAGAGTGGGTAGCGGTGGAGATGAGGAGCTGGATATCATCGGCAAAGCAGTGGAATTTGAGACCATGACTGCGGATTATGTGACCAAGGGGGAACAGGTACAGAATGAAGAGGAGGGGGCCGAGAACTGAATCTTGGGGGACACCTTGGGGAAGGGGAACGGTGGGGGATTTGCAATTATTAATAGAGATGAACTGGTGCCTGTCACTGGTGCCTGAACCAAGAGAGGGCAGTGCCGGTGATGTTAAAGGTGGTTTCCAGTCGGGTGAGGAGGATGGAGTGATTGATGGTGTCAAAGGCTGCGCTGAGGTCGAGGTGAACAAGAATATTGAGGTTTCCGGCGTCAGAGGAGAGGAGAAGGTCGTTGGTGATTTTGAGGAGTGCAGTTTCAGTCCTGTGGTTGGAGCGGAATCCGGATTGGAATGTTTCGTACAGGTTATTGGCAGAGAGGTGATGTTTAAGTTGAGAGGCTACAGCGCGTTCCAAAACTTAAGACAGAAAGGGTAGGTTGGAGATTGGTCGGAAGTTATTTGGGGTGTCAGGGTTGAGACCAGGTTTTTTAAGGATTGGGGTGACAATGACGATTTTAAGGGATGGTGGGACAATGCCGGTTGACAGGGAGGAGTTTATTTTTGTATTGATAATCAAATCAAATTAAATTTATTTGTATAGCCCAATATCACAAATTATAGATTTATCTCAGTGCGCTTTACAGACTGTACAGGTTTACGACACCCTCTGTCCTTAGACCCTCGTATCGCATAAGGAAAAACTTCCTAAAAGAAACCCCACAATTAAAGGGGAAAAAATGGAAGAAACCTCAGGGAGAGCAACTGAGGAGGGATCACTCTCCCAGGACGGACAGACGTGCAATAGATGTCGTATGTACAGGATAAACAACATAGTACAGATACAACATTTGACAGAAATTATGTTGTGTTGAAAAAGAGAAAGTTTGGATGAATCCAGGAAAATGTCAAAAAGGCTTCCCGGTGTCCAGCAGGACCAGGGCAGCAGGCGCAGCCACGATTCCTGATCCTGACGTAAACTTTATCAGTGGCAAGCTGCCACATGAGACACAGAAACTCCGGGGACGATGCCCCAGATGATGAGTTAGCAACATACATTTACATAAATGCATACAGATAGAGAGGGAGAAGAAGAGAGGGAGGGGAGGAGAGAGGAAGAGAAGGAAGAGAGCAGGGAGGTGTCCCCCTGGCAGTCTAAGGCCTATAGCAGCATAACTAGGGGCTGATCCAGGGCAAACCTGAGCCAGCCCTAACTATAAGCTTTATCAAAAAGGAAAGTCTTTAGCCTACTCTTAAATGTGGAGAGTAGGTCTGCCTCCCGAACACAAACTGGAAGCTGGTTCCACTGGAGAGGAGCTTGATAGCTGAAGGCTCTGGCTCCCATTGTACTCTCAGAGACTCTAGCAACCACAAGTAACCCTGCAGTCTGGGAGCGCAATGCTCTAGTTGGTTTATAAGGTACTATGAGATCTTTAAGATATGCTGGAGCCTGACCATTAATTGCTTTGTAAGTCAGGAGAAGGATTTTGAATTCTATTCCCGATCCCGTTCCCTTGTTTTTGTCAATACACGTGCCGCTGCATTTTGGATCAACTCAAGAGTCTTAAGCAACTTTTTGGGACAACCTGATAACAATGAGTTGCAGTAATCCAGCCTTGAAGTAACAAATGCATGGACTAGTTTTTCTGCATCATTTTGAGACAGGATGTGTCTTATTTCTGCAATGTTACGTAGATGAAAGAAGGCAGTCCATGAGATTTGTTTTATTTGGGAGTTAAAAGATCAAAGATGACGCCAAGATTCCTTACAGTGGTGCTGGAGGCCAAATTAATGCAATCCAGAGCTTCTATGTCATTAGAAAATGCGTTTCGGAGGCGTTTAGTGCCAAGTATAATAACTTCAGTTTTGTCTATGTTTAACATCAAAAAGTTGCTAGACATCCAAGTGTTTATGTCCTTAAGGCATGCTTGAAGTTTAGCCAATTGATTGGTTTAGATATAATTGGGTATCATCCGCATAACAATGAAAGTTTATAGAGTGGTTCCTTATAATATTGCCCAAAGGGAGCATATATAAGGTGAATAGAATCGGTCCAAGTACAGAACCCTGCGGAACTCCAAGACTGACTTTGGCTGTCATGGAGGATTTATCGTTAACACATACAAATTGAGATCGCTCAGATAAATAGGACTTGAACCAGCTTAGTGCAGTTCCTTTTATGCCAACACAATGTTCCAGTCTCTGTAGTAGAATGTCATGATCAACAGTGTCGAAAGCAGCACTGAGGTCTAACACGACAAGAACAGAGACAAGTCCTTTGTCTGATGCCAAAAGAAGGTCATTGGTAACTTTCACCAGTGCCGTCTCTGTGCTATGATGAACTCTAAATCTGGATTGAAAAACCTCAAATAAACTATTATTATGTAAAAAATCACATAACTGTTTTGCAACTGCTTTCTCAAGGATCTTAGCGAGAAAGGGAAGGTTAGATATCGGCCTATAGTTGGCTAAAACCTCTGGATCAAGACTAGGCTTTTTAAGAAGTGGTTTTATTACAGCTACTTTAAAGGATTGTGGTCCGTAGCCAGATAATAGAAACAGGTTGATCATATTTAATAACGAGGTGTTAATTAAGGGTAAAACTTCTTTAAACAGTTTAGTTGGAATCGGGTCTAAAAGACAGGTTGATGGCTTAGACGATGAGATTATTGAAGTTAGTTGGTTAAGGTTGATTGGAGTAAAACAGTCTAGATATATTTCAGGAGTGACTAATGTTTTTGAAATTCTGGAGGTTGAAGTTAAGTCATTACCAATTGAGGGCAGGAGGAGATTAATTTTGTCTCTAATAATTCTAATTTTATCGTTAAAGAAGTTCATGAAGTCGTCACTACTAAGAGATATAGGAATAGAAGGCTCTGTACAGCTGTGACTCTCTGTCAGCCTGGCTATAGTGCTTAAAAGAAACCTGGGGTTGTTCTTATTTTCTTCTATTAAGGAAGAGTAATAAGCTGCTCTGGCATTACGGAGAGCCTTCTTATACGTTTTAAGATGATCTAACCAGACTAAACGAGATTCTTCCAATTTATTGGAACGCCATTTACTTTCAAGATTTCTCGACTTTTGTTTTAGTTTGCGGATTTGTTGCTTTCTTTTTCTGTTTTATGATAAGTGGTGAGAGATCAAGAAGGCAGGCCTTGACAAAGCTGGAGTTCAGAGAGGTCAGTAGGGGAGACTGGGGAGAACTGAGACAGGGGCTGGCAGGATGAGGGGGGACAGGTGGTTTGAGGGGGAGCAGGTGCAGTGGTGGTTAAGCTGCTGTAGATGTCGTCTACTTTCCTTTAGAAGAATGAGAAGAAAGAGGTGCAGTTGTCGACTGTGAATGACTAGGAGGTGGTGTCCAGGGGGCTGAGGAGCTTGTTTATTGTGGAGGAGAGTGTTTTTGGCTTTCCAGAGCCAGAGTGAATTATTTGAGAGTAGTAGGTTGAGCGGGCGCGGGAGAGGGCATCTTTGTAGAGCTGCAGGTGGTCTTTGTAGGCTTGGGAGTAAATTGTGAGACCTGTTTTGTTGCGGAGTCTTTCAAGTTGGCGTGCACAGGTTTTCATCAAACCAGGTTAAACCAGGGAGCAGATTGGATGAAATAAACTTTGTCATTTGGACGTCAACATTTGTTGTTTTGAGACACTTTCTGACTGTTGTTCATCTCGGGAGGACAGTCTCCACCGGATCACAGTTTTAAATGTTTGCACTTTGTAACCTTGTTAAAGCTGCAATAATCCGTATTTTTGGATTAACGATGAAAATAATGACTGTGTGTAATGTGAAAAGAGTCCCTCAGTGATGATCCTGCCCAGGAACTACTGTGAAAATGAGCCCATTAGCTAACTCTGGCATATTTACATTGAGGTGGAAACTGAAATGTTGATTAATGTGCACTGTCCCTGGTAAATAAATAAACAAACCTACAGATATCAACTACTGGTTTTACGGTCCCCAACTTTACTGTTTTGGTTCACTTTCATATTGTTGTTTTCAGCAGCAGGCAGCTGTTTGACACACCCCCTGTATGCTACCCCGTCAGCACCAAACAAAGTTAGCAACTAGCTAGTAAACATAGCGGAGCATTTGGGAACTAAAGAAACAGATATGTTCCTCTAAAATGGTTGAGAGAAGTTAAAAGAGAGTTATAACTCAAACCACAACCTTTTCCTAAACCTAACTAAGTAATTCTGTTTCCCAGCGTTAACCACATCGACACTTTCACTAGAACGGTCATATATGATGTTTTGGGAGTCATTGGCAAACAACTTCTCTGTTGTTTAGTTTTGAGGACGTGTTGGAATAATAATGTTGCTGCTTGTCTGCTGGTTGAGCAACTTGTTCGCCATAACAATTTAATAATATGTTAATGTTGTGTCTACAGCTTGTTGTGGTACCATGAAGTATGAGTAAGAGGTTTGACATTATCATTATTATCATAACTATACTTCTACTGGTAAGGACCCTCATCACCCCCTTATGAAACTCCAACATTTATGTGATTGAGCTCAGCCCTTTTATTCAGAAGTTTTACATGTAATGACTAAAGCTTAAAAACCCCATTGAACCTTGGATATTATAAGAGAATAATTGTCTTTCTGTTCTTCTGTCGTTGCATCTGGATTGTGAAACAAGGTTAATTGTGGGTCCGCGTGTTCGACTGGAGGTAATGGTTCCCCTGCCTGTCTGCCCAAAGGTGTGCTTTGCGATTATTTCATCCGACGTCCTGGTCCCCTGACTGGGCTTTTAACTCAGGGTAAAAAAACAACTACAAAAGACTTCAGGGCTTCTCCTCCAAGACCTGATGTCTGAACGGGGTCCAGACTGGATGTTTTCCACATCACTTGGAGCTACTGAACCATCTTGAATTTCCCTCGGGATAAATAAAGTATCTATCTATCTATCTATCTGAGAAATTAAAATCTGATTAAATTAAACTTTCTGCATTTACTTATTACAATAGTAATGTTAGAAGATGACATGGAAAGGTAGAATAAACTGCTCATTTAATGACGGATAGATCAAATCTCAATAGTCAAAGTTGAAATTCGTGACAAAATTCATATTCTATTATGTTTGACTATTATTTCATTTTATTCCCACAATATTCTAAGACAGTACATAGAGTAAATACCCACTTATTCATAAATTCCTAAGAATTAATCCATTTTTCTTTGTACATTTAATAGCAGAACAGCTAACATTTTAATGACTGTAAAAATCAATCTAAAAAAAATCTAAATATTAATTTATTTGTTGGAATTATTCAACCTTATTTGCGGCGATGCCTTTTAATGCAGCTAATCTGCATAGAACAAACACAGAAAAAAGCACTTTGTCTATTACATTTGTGCATTTCCAGCTGACTCCCGATAATCAGTACCAATTTTAGGAATTGGTCATTTGCAGGAAACCCTGCACAATAAATGTTTCTAGGAAATGATTAGAACACCTCTGGTACTTCCTGCTACTGCCCGCATTTATATCAAGTGCATCAACAAAATATTTAACAATGTGTATTACCACAATATTAAACTTTTGTAATATAATTGTATTATTATCGTATTGTTTATGTTCTGTACTGTCTGCCCTTAAAGCCGTACAACCCTCTGCTGTTTTATGTTATAATGTAACTTCACTTCTTAAATACAATAAAATTACATTAAATAAAGGAGGACTAAACAGCAGGCAAGCTCTGCAAATGTGTCTTTGACATTAACTCTGTGAGAGAAAAGTGGGATCATGAATCTCAAAACACTATCGGCAGATATGAACATATTCTCTGAAGGTTTTGTGTGTCAGTGTACAGCAGTAAAATGTCACAGTAACCTGAGAAACGCCTGCACTCTGACTCCAAAAAACACATTTAAGTAAAAAAACACATTTCGAGCCCGGTCAGATATTCTTTGGGTTGTAAAACATCAGTGGTGGAAAGTACATTTACTCTAGCACTGCATTTGAGTCTTTTCTTTGCATACTGCTACTCCACTACATTTCAGGATAAATTAAACAATTATTGGACAGCTACCAAACAACATAAAAAATTTTTTTTTTATCCATCCATCGTCTACCGCTTATCCGGGATCGGGTCGCAGGGGCAGCAGCTCCAGTAAGGAACCCCAATCTTCCCTTCTCCGGGCCACATCCTCCAGCTCCGACTGGGGGATCCTGAGGCGTTCCCAGGCCAGTGAGGAGATATAATCTCTCCACCGAGTCCTGGGTCTTCCCCGGGGTCTCCTCCCAGCTGGACGTGCCTGGAACACCTCCCTAGGGAGGCGCCCAGGTGGCATCCTTACTAGATACCCGAACCACCTCAACTGGCTCCTTTCAACGTAAAGGAGCAGCGGCTCTACTCCGAGTCTCTCACGGATGGCTGAGCTTCTCACCCTATCTCTAAGGGAGACGCCAGCCACCCGTCTGAGAAAACCCATTTCGGCCGCTTGTACCCGTGATCTCGTTCTTTCGGTCATGACCCAGCCTTCATGACCATAGGTGAGGGTAGGAACGAAGATCGACCGGTATATTGAGAGCTTTGCCTTCTGGCTCAGCTCTCTTTTCGCCACAACGGTGCGGTAAAGTGACTGTAATACCGCCCCCGCTGCTCCGATTCTCCGGCCAATCTCTCGCTCCATTGTCCCCTCACTCGCGAACAAGACCCCGAGGTACTTGAACTCCTTCACTTGGGGTAATGGCTCATTCCCTACCCGGAGTAAGCAATCCACCGGTTTCCTGCTGAGAGCCATGGCCTCAGATTTGGAGGTGCTGATCCTCATCCCAACCACTGCACACTCGGCTGCGAACCGATCCAGTGACTGTTGAAGGTCACAGACCGATGATGCCATAAGGACCACATCATCTGCAAAGAGCAGCGATGAGATCCTCAGGTCACCGAACTGCAACCCCTCTCCTCCACGACTACGCCTCGATATCCTATCCATGAAAATCACGAACAGGATTGGTGATAAAGCGCAGCCCTGGCGGAGGCCAACATTCACGGGAAACGAGTCCGACTGCCGAGTATCCGGACACAACTCTCGCTTTGGGCGTACAGGGATTGGATGGCCCTCAAAAGTGACCCCCTCACCCCATACTCCCGCAGCACCTCCCACAGTATCACCCGGGGGACCCGGTCATACGCCTTCTCCAGATCCACAAAACACATGTAGACCGGATGGGCGTACTCCCAGGCCCCCTCCAGGATCCTTGCAAGAGTAAAGAGTTGGTCTGTTGTTCCACGACCAGGACGGAATCAGCATTGTTCCTCTTCAATCAGAGGTTCGACTACCGGCCGAACCCTCCTTTCCAGTACCTTGGAGTAGACTTTACCAGGGAGGCTGAGAAGTGTGATACCCCTGTAGTTGGCACACACTCTCTGGTCCCCCTTTTTAAATAGGGGAACCACCACCCCGGTCTGCCAACCCCTAGGCACTGTCCCAGACTTCCACGCAATGTTGACGAGGCGTGTCAACCAAGACAGCCCCTCAACACCCAAAGCCTTCAGCATTTCTGGACGGATCTCATCAACCCCTGCGGCTTTGCCACTGTGGAGTTGTTTGACTACCTCAGTGACTTCCATCAGGGAAATTGACGATGATCCCCCATCAGCTTCCAGCTCTGCCTCAACCATAGAGGGCGTGTTAGTCGGATTCAGGAGTTCCTCAAAGTGCTCCTTCCAGCGGCCGATAACCTTCTCAGTTGAAGTCAGCAGGGTCCCACCCTTGCTGTACACAGCTTGGATGGTTCCTCGCTTCCCCCTCCTGAGGTGCCGGATGGTTTTCCAGAAGCACCTTGGTGCCGACCGAAAGTCCTTCTCCATAGCTTCTCTGAACTTCTCCCACACCCGCTGCTTTGCCTCTGACACGGCAGAAGCTGCCGCCCTTCTAGTCCTTCGATACCCTGCAACTGTTTCCAGAGTCCTCCCGGATAACATAACCCGGAAGGACTCCTTCTTCAGTCGGACGGCTTCCCTGACCACCGGGGTCCACCACGGTGTTCGAGGGTTACCGCCCCTTGAGGCACCTAAGACCTTGAGACCACAGCTCATCACCGCAGCTTCAGCAATAGAGGTTTTGAACATCGCCCACTCAGGTTCAATGCCCCCAACCTCCACAGGGATGGCTGAAAAGCTCCGCCGGAGGTGTGAGTTAAAGATCCCCAGGACAGGGGCTTCCTCCAGACGTTCCCAGTTCACCCGCACTACCCGTTTGGGTTTACCAGGTCTGTCCAGAGTCTTACCCCACCCCTTGATCCAACTCACCACCAGATGGTGATCAGTCGACAGCTCCGCCCCTCTCTTCACCCGAGTGTCCAAAACATGCGGCCTCAGATCAGATGATACGATTACGAAATCGATCATTGACCTTTGGCCTAGGGTGCTCTGGTACCACGTGCACTTATGAGCATCCTTATGTTCGAACATGGTGTTTGTTATGGCCATTCCATGACTAGCACAGAAGTCCAACAACAAACGACCGTTCGGGTTTAGATCAAGGAGGCCCTTCCTCCCAATCACGCCTCTCCAGGTGTCTCTATCGTTTCCCACGTGTGCGTTGAAGTCTCCCAGCAAGACTACGGAGTCCCCTACTGGAGCCCCCTGCAGGGCTCCATTCAGGGTCTCCAAGAAGGCCGAATACTCAGAACTGCGGTTTGGGGCATAGGCACAAACAACAGTCAGAGTTTTCCCCCCCATAACCCGAAGGCGTAGGGAGGCGACCCTCTCATCCACCGGGATAAACTCCAACGTAGCGGCGCTCAGCCAGGGGCTAGTGAGTATCCCCACCCCGGTCCGACGCCTCACACCTTGGGCAACTCCGAAGAAGAATAGAGTCCAACCCCTATCCAGGAGTACGGTTCCAGAGCCAAGACTGTGCGTGGAGGTAAGCCCCACCAGATCCAACTGGTAGCGATCAACCTCCCGCACTAGTTCCGGCTCCTTCCCCCACAGAGAGGTGACGTTCCACATCCCCAGAGCCAGCCTCTGCTGCCCGGGTCTGGTCCGTCGAGGTCCCTGACCATCACTGCCATCCGTGTGACAGCGCACCCGACCCCAGCGGTTTTTCCCCATGAGTGGTGGGCCCACAGGATGGATGGATGGGAGGCACCACGTAGCTTCTTCGGGCTGTGCCCGACCGGGCTCCGTGGCAAACCCGGCCACCAGGCGCTCGCTGTCTGGCCCTCCCTCTGGGCCTGGCTCCAGACGGGGGCCCCGGGCTTCCTCCGGGCAGGGTCTCTCCTTTCCTTTCCCTTTCTTTCATGAAGTCGTTTTTGAACCATTCTTAGTCTGGCCCCTCACCTGAGACCAATTTGCCTTGGGAGACCCTACCAGGAGCACTAGGCTCCAGACAACACAGCTCTCAGGTTCATAGGGACACACAAACCTCTCCACCACGATAAGGTGATGGTTCCACATTACAAAATAATTATACATTTCATTACCCGACAATAATTAGTCGATTTGACAGAAAATAAATGAGCAACTATTTTGATTATTAGTCATTTTTCACGATTCCAGCTTCACAAATGATTTGTTTCTTTTCCGTTTAATTATTTTAAGAATTTTAATTTTAAAGGTTTTGTTGTTGGTTGTACAAAACAAGCATTGTGAAAGTGTCACTTTGGCCTATGAGTACTTGCAATTGGAATTTCTCATTGTTTTTAGTTTTCTTTTAAACCATTAAACTATTCCTTCAAAATGTAAAGCTACTTACTGATAATAACCTCAGTTCAGCCAAGGATTTCTGCAACAAAAACACTGCTGTTGGTGCTTTAGTAAATGGTGTTAAAAAACTCTGAGCATTTGATTAATTAACATTCCTCTATGTATATTCACCAAGGTGAGCCGTAATGACAAATAAGCAAATCTCATCTGCTAATATATGTGAAAGCTTAAGGGCTTCAGAAGGTTGTAGAGCTGTTGCTTTGGTTCGATAACCTCAGGATCAAGTGCACCATTGGATTAAACAAGTGGACATTCAAAGGTTAATTTATGTAATCCGTGAAGAGGTTACAAATTAGATGCCAAATACATACAATGATAGTAATGCCTGTGAAAGAAACCCTGAGTATGTCCAGTTTCAGAGAGGTCCTACATCAGTAAGTGGCTGGATATCAATCAAAAGACTAAAAACTATATATACAAAAACATAATTGATTTTCAAGGTCCATGATGCAAAGACAATAATATTCCAAAAATACATTATTTATTATGATGCGTTGCTTTGCGATGATGGCCATGCACATCAACAGTTGTCATGGGTACAAGCACACAAACATATTTACATTCATATGATTATATGTTCATTTTATGAGCAGTTTAATGTGTGAACAAGTTAAAGTAACGTGTGTATAACTGGAATATATCTGCAAAATAAACGTTCATGTACCTGCCGTACAGAAGAGGGTAAAAACATCTGCACCCATGTTCTTCATTCACGAGGTGGGCACTACATTGACACAGTCTTCTACCATCTCAAACAGGACGTGATGTGGGCCAGTACGTCGGGCAACCTCGCCGGCCGTCTCCCCGCTGCTGCTGCGGAGCTCCGGCTTCAGGTGTCGCTGAGAGAGCAGGAGCTCTAACGTGTGAGGAGAGTCTGTTCTGAAGGGGGTGGTGTTGGAGGCGGCCAGGTGTAGCGCTGTGAGCCCACCGTTGGTCTGGGCGTTCAGTTGGGCTCCATGTTGCAGGAGAAAAGTGGCCACAGTGACGCGGCTCCAGCGGCAGGCGCTGTGAAGGGGTGTCCAGCCGTCCAGGGTGCGAGGGTTAACCTTAGACCCAGCGGCGATTAAAGCAGAGACCACATCAACATGGCCGCTGTACGCTGCCCGATGCAGTGGAGTGTATCCGTCCTCATCGCAGCAATCCACCAGCAACGGATCAGCAGTTAACAACCTGTGGACTGTTGAAACCTGAGGGGAAAAGAAATGCAGAAACGCTGAGGAAACTACAAACTAATTAGATATGTTTTATTAATTACTTATCACTGTGGTTATTTAATCCTCTCCTCTAGACTTGCATACACATGGCAAGAATGTTCTTTTCTGATAACTTGAATGTAACCAGTGGAGTCTTTTGGAAACTAGTGCTGTAGAGCAATAATTAATAGAACATAACCCAGTGTTGTTTGCATCTTGTGCTCCACAGCTGACCAGCACAGTGCTGGCTTGAGACGGGTGGTCGTGGTTTTTGCCCAATTCGTATTCATCTGAATTCTGTATTACACTTCCATAAAGATTGGGTTGTTAAAGTTGATGCAGCAGATCTCGAGCTGGTATTGGTTCAATACTTCACTAATCTGGTATGTGCCCTTCCCGTCTTTCAAACTTGACATCCCCAGTTTGATTTTCTCAGACTTGACAAAGCTAGCCCTAGAGCCACACAACACGTTATACAACTGCTTTCACGTGATGAGTGGTACTAGCCATGACTAGTAAACTCATCATTACGTGTAAAGTTGGCGGAATGTCAATTTAAAATCTGACAGGATCAAATGACATTTTAAAACATCTCCACTACCTTTCACTGTTTGATAAGATTCATTGTCAGACCTGCCGCCTCGCATGTCGCCCACACTCCATTTATTTGGGTCTCCTCGCAATTTAGTTGAAAGCTGTTAAAACCTATAAGAGTAATCTTTGTGTTATATTGGTGGGACACAGCTGAGAAGATGATTTCACCTTGTCAAAGGCCTCACTAGATGAACATAATGAGTAAAGATTACTCTTACAGAACCTCCTTGACAAAGAGGAAAAACGTACCGTTTCTAAATAGTGACTCTAAATGCAAAGTCACTGCACCGGAAATCACGCTCAAGACGACTCATCACACACTAAATACTTCACAGAAAATGTGGCAAAGATTTGTTTTATTTATGTTATAAATAAATAAAACGGTTACATGGAAACAGAGTTGTACATAATGAATTGTGAATAAATACGTTTTGAGGCAGATTCCCCCCCCCCCCCAAGTGAAGCTTTGTTTAACTACCCAAAGGGTACATATTGTTTGTTGTGCCTTTAAGAGGTTTCAGGTTTCATTAAATATGTTCAACCGCTCCCTCTGTGCCATGTATTGCCTCGTGGTAAGAAAAGTCACACAGCTTTTCCATTCTTCAGCGTAATTTCAGCATTTATTGACTGTACACTCTGTATACAATAGTGTTGTGTTTACTTTCTTTCTTTCTTTTGCTTTCTTAGATTGTTTACAGAATTGGCATAATAGTCTTATTGTAAAAAAAAAGACCAGAGAGACAAAACAAAAGGTTTTTCAATCTTGTCATTAGCGCGCAAGAAGTTTTTACAGCGTATTCATGATTTTCCTTTTCTGGAGGGAATTATTAACTAAGAGGAAAAAAGGTTTTAAAAAGGATATCCAGCTGAAATAGCACAAAAGAGGATATCTAAAGTTAAATTAAACACTTCAATGTGTTCATAAATGTCAACAATTTCAAACGTGGAAATGAAACAGTCAAATCTCAACCCTGTGCACAGCTGCAGTCCGGACCACTTAATAGGACAATTAAAGTGTTTACTACATGGCCCTTAATTCTCCTACAATCATTTTAATCTTTTTTTTATCAAAAGCTGAAACTAGTCTCTGCTTCGACAGAAAAAACACATTTGAATGTAGAGCCGGGCAATATATTGATATTACCTCCATATGGTGATATGAGACTAGATATCGTCTTATACTTTGAATATCGTAATATGGCACACGAGTCTTTTCCTGTTTTAAAGGCTGCATTACAGTAAAGTGATGTCATTTTCTGACAACCAGACTATTCTAGATGTTCTATTATTTGCCTTTACCCACTAAGGCACTATATCCACATTACAGATGATTATTTATCAGTAATCTGATGATGTAAATATTTAGTGAAAGCTCCAATGGTCTATAGATAGAAGTATTTGGTCAAAAATATTGTTATATTTATATATTTCTTCATATGGCCTAGGCATATTTAAATGTGTCACATTGGGCTCTGAGAATTTGATCAAAATTAAATAAAAAATTCTCTAACATAAATACTTCACTCTGCAAATGCCTACTTAATGGAGCAATGCTGGGTACTTTATTCCTAACTAGCATGGTAGCCAGTCTCTCACGAACACATTAGGCTCCTCTTGCTTTTTATTTAACCTAATAAAAGAGATAATATCAAATATCAAAGCAGGCACACAAATACCATCCAACTATGTAATAAATAATAACATGCAGCTTACACACTAACAGTTTGGAGAAAGGTTTGTTGGGGTGAGTGAGGGAGGCGAGAGGTCTGCAGTGCGTCATGGTGACACACACAATCACAAATCTCCTTGTCTGGTTATTCATTATGATATTTCCTGAAAATGTACTTTAATGACCATATATGTTGATATGTTGATATACAAACTGCTTAAGGTAAGTGCAATGGTAGTGGGGCTGTTATTTTTATGATGGATTAAAATAAAATATTTTGATAAAGCATTTTATTATCACGTTAACACAAGAACAAGCCGCAAATCCGCACATTTAAGAAGCTGGAACACTGAAATGTTTGGCATTTTTGCTTGAAAAATGACAATTAAGTGATTAAGGTCAACTAATTAATAAATCAACTAATCATTGCAGTTTAAAATTGCAAACAAATTTAAGCGAGACGATAGTCTAACACGACAATTAGAAGTCTATCCCCAAACATGTACTATGATACCACAAATTTGGTCGAGGCAGGGTGGGCCGGAGAACAGCGAGGCTTTTCTTTCTTTATTCCCGTGAGGAAATGTTAAAATATTTGGCATGTACACCAGAAAAAACACAAGCAAACGACCTAGAGACTAATTGCTTTTGAGGTAGCACTTCAGTTTATCTTCTTTTTCTAACTATGGTATGAAAAAGTGTAAATGAGGTGAATTGAGTAGGAGTCTAAACATTCTCTGCTGCAGATTGAAAACATTGACGTGTATCTTTCACTACATAATATTAACTGAAATCATTTCTCAGTGGCCGGTTGAGATCACTTAGCCCTTTGACAGAAAACTGCTATGGCACTATAAAGGTGAAAGGCCTAATTGCTTTAATAAGTTACTCCGCTTAAGTGATCACTTATTGCATTCCTGTGAGCTTGACCTCCCAAGCTCCCAAATAAATACTCCCTCTCAATTAAAATCAGCTTCCTCCACATCTTGCCTGACACGGCAGCCCAGAGCTTAGCACTGTCACACGGTCCTGAATTTATACAGCATCAGTATTGACTCAGACCTCACTGTGTTGTCTGTGTGTTTCCTCCCAATCTGACAGGAACACATTTTTGGTAAATGCTTCCAAGGGAAAAGTCAATTCGGTGATCCAATGCTTCAAACTGACTTCTGCATCCGGTTTGTCACAGTAATGGACAGATGCTTCAACTTTGACATTCAGGCAGAGACAGATGTCGTAGTTTACGGGTGAATTTTTATAAAAACCAAACACTAGAATGACCTCCCTTGTACTTCCATGTCTGTCCAAAATGTCATCACTTCATTAATTTATCGTACTAGACATTTGTATGAAATTGAAACTAGAATATGAATTCTTGAGTTATGGCCAAAAATATGTTTTGTGAGATCACAGTGACCTTGTTTTTGAACTAAATCAGTTCATCCCAAGAGGCAACCTCCAGCTCTGAAAAGTGAAGCCAATGCAGAATTGCCTCCAATATGTATTATCTCTAAAGTCCAGCAGGCGGCGACTCCAATGGTTACAAAAAGAAATACGGTTGTATAGAAGTCTATGAGAAAATAAGCCGACTTCTCACTTTATTTATTACCTCAGTAAGTAAACATTTTCCTGAGGAGTCTATGGTCTCGATAGCTAGTTTCAAGTCTTATTCAATACAGCATGATGTTCATTTTGTAAATTATAGTCCCATTTAGAGTAAAATAGACGATAAAGCAGCGTTTGCTTTAGGGTGTGGCTAACTTGTGATTGACAGGTCGCTACTACCAAATTACCTGCAGGCGTTCCTGAGATATCACGTTCACAAGAATTGTATGGACAGACGGAAGGACAACCCTAAAAAAACCTAGAAGTGTAGGGGTTCAACTGGGACTTTTGAGGAGGGGGAGTCCTCTTGATTTGTAGGTCTTTGACAATCAGGAAGGAGCATAAACCTCAAAGTGACTGGATCGGAACACATAAGATAAACATTTTTACACACACACACACACACACACACACACACACACACACACACACACACACACACACACACACACACACACACACACACACACACACACACACACACACACACACACACACACACACACACACACACACACACACACGCCGACTGTCAACACCAACTAACCCAGACTGGTAAAACTTTTGTAAATGACAGTAATTCCCTGTGAGGTGAAAGACACCTGAAAGGTTGGACTACTACTAAAATAATGAGCTGCATGGGTTGATCCTGTAGCAGCCATCTTCATCTCCTCAAACCCAGTTTAACCCGTTTACCATTAGTGGGGCAACACAGGTGAAGTCTGGGTTCTGAGGGTTGTGCTAGAACAAAACATCACTTACGCGATTGTTTTCCACTGCCCACAGAATGAGCGCATCTGGTTTGTCTTTGAGAGTTTCTTCTTTTTCTAGATACCACTCCTCACTGTGGTCCATCTCCTCTTCCTCCACCTCTTCCTCCTCATCCTTGCTTCCCGTCCACAGGCTGCTGGCCCCTCGGGGGATCAGATGTCCATGTGTATTCAGAAGCTCAAGCTGGTTGAAATCTTCAGGAAACTCCATCACTTGATGTTTTGATCAAACTAACTGAGAATAAATTAAATTCAGAGATGACGCAGATGGTACGAGAGAATGTTGAACAGTGAACTATTTAGAGTATTAACATTTAACACTTTTATTTGAGTTGTCCTTGGATTGAATTTGATATAAACCCACGTAACTTCAATGTGCTATTATATCTATATCTCCGGTCTTGGGATCATCACAGGGATTTTAAACATTGAAACTGTCCCTGAAAGCTGAACTATGTCACGATGTCTTCAGTTGTCTCACGATTAATTGAGAAAATAATTATACAATAATGAAATCAAAATATAGAACAATGCATATTAATAGAAAATTAAAATAATTATCAGTTGCAGTCCTGTAATTTTGTTCTGACTTTTATTTTCTATTTTGTATGCACTTACAAACAAACAATTGTTTGGTGGAATCACAAAACGTACATATTATAATACTGTATCCGTTGTTATATCCATGAGGTTACACCAAATGTAAGAAACACTTAACATTAATTATTAATTATCACCTCTTTAACAGCTTCAATAAAAACCGAACCTAACAACCGGATTGTTGTGGTAACGAGTAGTAAAGTAACGTTAGTGTAGAAGTAGCTTTAAATAATCTAGCTTTGTACCTAATGAAATGGCAACAGTGTACGTTATAAAGTGCTTTAGCCATCGTGAAGCAAGACAAGTAGATACAACGGCATTTACGTTACCGTTCAACACACGTAACTGTTAGCTAGTGTAATGTAGCTAGCTGCTGTTATGCTCTAATGTGGTGAAGCCAACGTTCCCTTTACGTTCACATTATCTTACGTACAACGGTTACATGTTTGAAATGTACATTGACGTTACACATAAATGTTAAAGCAACATTTCTCATTTCAAATTAAACTATATAAAAAAATCCAATCGGTTTCGGTTTAACTCTCACCTTCTAGTGTTTCAAAACAAACACATTCTTCTTCTTCTTCTTTTGCATTCCCGGCACACTGGGTGCCTTGTGGCTCACTGCTGCCTCTCACAGTTCGAGATTATATTGCAGTTCGGAGTGATTGTATCTCCATAGCTGTAATCCTGTCGCAGATTTAACTGAAGCCAGTTTTCAGATAAATGAAGAGAAAACCAAATTCTACACTGGACTTGCAAATGTCATGATACTACAGCAAGTAATGTCAATATGTGGTGGATTTGTTTATTCAGGCACTCTCAACTCTCTAACAAAGTTTCAAGAACTCCTCTTAGTACTCATGCGCCTTGATGTTTTGTCAGAGTTTTAGTATACTTTCCTTGAAATAATATTATTTACACTGTCATTTAAATAATTAAAATAAATTACACATACATGTACTTGCATTTATTGATTAGCCTGACAAGAAGGACAGTACCACTGTCCTGTTGGAGCTAGGTCAATTCTCAGACACTTTATATGGTACCAAACAATTTTACAATTATTATTGTCACACCCAATGAGTTGGCTTCCTTGAATGTCTTCTCTGCAATAGCACCAGGGCCCACTTTCACCATCTGAGTCTTCCTCTTCTTCTTCTACATTAAGTGTAATAGGCCTGGTGTACCATTTTCCTAATATTTCTGGTAGTACACAATTGTGTAATTGTGCAATTTAGAAGCCTTGGCTACAGCTGCTTCCCAAAATACATTATTTGCATAGATGCGTTCAATATGAATATCCTGTTCAGTCCAAACCACAAAATCACAGTATTCCACATCAATGATGAAGATCTGGGCCTGTACTTGATAATAGTATGCATGTTTGTGATCCAGTGATATGTTGCTGTCAATCTCAATTAAGCAGCTGTTTTTTTGAGTAGCAGCTTCACATATTGTTGATTGTTTATAACAAAATGGACATTTTATCTCGCAGCATCCAGTACCACAGCAATCACAATTCACCATTCCATCGGGTGAAGCTCCAAGATGAGGCCACTGTCACTGTCAGACACAACAAAGTGCTCATGGGCTCCACACATCTTTCTTTCATATGCTTCTCTTGCAAATTTTTCATGTGTACAACCCCATCTAAAGAAAGACTGAAAAATGTATTACAATTGTGTTTGAACTGGTCAAATTGCACATCTAGTGATGCTTTTTCAGATGCAACAATCTATAATAATTGCAAAACTTTAGATTCATATGATTCTATCTAGTGTGTGTTGAGGGGAAGGGGAGAAAATGTTGGGAAATATAACTATTATTTCTAATGAAAATAACCATTTTTACCTGGTAGCTGAAGATGTGAATTTGTGTGCTTCTGGATAGCAGATACTCTTTATTAAACTCCTTGAGGGTTTTGCTGGGTCTGTGTGGCAGGCTGCTTTCAATTTTGATGCTGTAATTCTTCCAGCACGCTGGTTGAACCAAACTTTGGATTGAGCCTGTAGTTTGATTTTACATTCTTCTTCTGTTATGGAAATGGGAACCTTCTCACAGGCACTAAACAAATCCACAGAATTCATAGCCATGAATTCATCGCTGTGAAGTGTGATCAATGTTTTAGGGATGCCTTCTGTCTCTTTTGGTACAAATTCCTCGTTCTAGGGTGCAACAAGAGTTAGTACTGCAGCTTTTAAACCAGAAGCAGCAATGCCAGAATAAAACGTCTCAATATTTTCATTAGATGAAGCCACCAGCATTGTTCTCGTTTTACCTCTGGACTGACAAGGTGTTTTGCCGTCTCTCACCTCACAACCAAGTGTTTTTTGTCTTTTTTTGGCCGGTGTAAAATCCCTATCGCTGACTGGTAAATAGACTACCAACCCAGCTAGAAACAAATAAATTATAAGCATCTAAGCTCTTGTATGCCTTCATTTGTGAGTTGGTTGCCCACAACGTTTGTAGCACAAGGTAGTTCACAATATCCGGATATTCAATCGGCGGTAATGAATCTTATCTTATATTTAGCCTAAAAACATGAGCGTGGTACTGATCTTCTCACTTCAACAAGAAAGTGAATACAATACAATACAAAAGAGACAATTAGGGTAACAACAAGTTAAAGAAAGAAACTCAAGAAAAATCAGGATAAGCTCAGGATAAGTGACGTGCAACAGAAAAGGAAGATGCAGGCTCAGGCTTTAATTACACAGCATTAGTCTGCATGAGCAAAAAGTGCGTAATTACCCTGTCATTGTGTAATCAGAAAAATGACAGTTACTTCACAATTTATCTTTACAAAAGATTTAGTTTGGAACACTGTTCTCTGCAGCTGCTTTTGTCCAAATAATCTGTGTTTTCATCTCAGCACATACACACACAGCACTCAAGACTGAAAGCCTTGACTATGAATGATTTTGAGCGTATTGAACACTTTGTCATTAACAAGACTTTTAAAAAAAGCAGTGCAATCACAATGAAGTAAAAACTTAGATTTTCTTTAATACACGACTCACATAGTCCATCTTTCTCTGCCTGTGTAGCTCTATTGCAGTCCAAGGTTTACAGTGAATGCATATTTATTTATACATAAAACGACAAAGTCCAACAAAGAAAAGGAAAAGGAAAAGAAGGACAACTTGAATATCTGAAATACATTTAATAAATGCACAAATCTCCTGCCTCTGTTGGATATGAGCATGATAATAAAGTGAGCCGGGTCTCTGTCAAAGTATTAATGTTATGAATTAGACAAGGTGTCAACACTGCTTAGAAATCAGATGTTTGGTAGGGTTTCTGCCAGTAAAATCCTAAATAAAACAGCATCCCTGGAGCTCCGTAACAATACACAAGTTGTGTTGATGTAGCCGTAATGAGGATCCCAGTTAATGCAGTGTCTTATTGTTATCCCCCCTCGAAGGATGGTCAGAGGGCAAACCCAGTGTTAATGTATGATATACAATGTCCCCATAGTGCTTCAGTTAAATTGAGGGATCTTTGTGAACACTAGTCTGTCCATATCCCATGTCCTTGTAACAAAACAGTATTAGAAAATAATATCTTGGGAACATGGAACATATAAACTACTGAAATGTCCATGGGGAAGAGTAATTATTTGTTGAGTGTGGTATGTTTTAAGATGATAATGATGCATCCAACCTCATTTGATAAATTATATATAATTCTTAAATAGTTTGTTAAATAAAGTTTTATCCCAGTTAAGTTGGAGGTGTCTGAGATATTGTATGTGATGGAATAGGCCTGCTGACTCATCCCAGAGGGAGTCTTTAGATTTAATTGTTGGGACAACTAGGGCTCACTTTGCCGATTGTGTCAAATGATCAATCCCTGGTCAACATATATACATACTATATCAACCTGTTACCATCCACCTAATAGACAGGTAGAACAATGCATTACACAGATTTGGTGTTCCATAAATGTAAAAAATACTGAATTATTGTTATAATTAGCAAACCACTGGTTGCCATGTCCTCACACTTTCCACACTTCCTTTTATCATCATTTATGACTTAAGCAGGGATTATTTTATGGTCTGTGTCTGTGAATGGATCTCAAACTACATTATTATCACACTATTATTTTCTTTTACTAATAATTCTCCTTTCTCTGTTAATGAAATTTGTATTACAGTTCCCCTTTACCCTCTACCAGTAGACAAATGTTACACTCAAATCAAGAAATAGCAAAAGTAATTTCATGGTTCCTTCAGTACAACAAGTGATCAAATAAGTCATTAACATTTGGCTACAGCTTGAGTTTGGCTACTGTTACGACCCGGGTCGGCGAGGGAAAGGGGAGTAACATACACCAGATGTTTATGGTAAAATAAGATATACTTATTGATATAATATGGACAATTGGCAAACAATTGCTTTTAACGACACCACCAATAACAAAAGGAGGGCTCTTAACACAAGAGCAAATAAGGCAAATAAGCCAAACTAACAAAACAAACTCGGGGCGATAAGCATAAATAGCACCAGAGCACCTAGTGTGCTTAACAAAGCTCTACAAACAGCTTGTTCACCAGGCAGACGATCAAACTAAACGGACAGTTTGCACGGAACACGAAATGGCAGGTACACTATATTACGTTCAATACCCTATATCCGAGCGCGACAATCACAGACCCAAACAGAAATACATATGGCTGTCAACACCAACAGCCCCGACTGTCGAGCTGGCTTGGCATTTGTAGTCACCGGTCTCTCCAGTGCACCTCGGATTGGAGAGCCGGAACAGGTGCACCACCAATCACAGCCGGTCTTCATCAAGGTGGGAGGAGGAGGTGTCGCCACAGCCAATCAAGGGTCACACATCCAAATCTGCATACTTAAATAGGGAAAACAAGGTGCATGCATCCACAAAGTAATCCCCGCAGATAAATAAGGCCGTGGCCGTAACACTACACAGTGGCAGGGCTCAGGATAGAAGGAATAATATAGTCTGGTTTTCATTTTCTACGTACTGGAGCAGAACCACAAGGCAGAAAGCTGCTGTTTGTTTGGCTGCTTTAAAGCTCATATTTATGTCTTCACACAGATGCCATCTGTTCCTTAACTGATGAATGTGAAAATCAAATCACGATCATAACAGCATAAAAATGACGTCCGCTAACAACAATCGGTCGCTATGCCGGGAACATCCACTTCGGTAATGTTCGGGCGATGACGTCACAAGTAGAACACAGCCGCCAGTGTTTGTGTAGTTGAAGCGTCCAGCAAAGACTGCTGTCAATTATTATGAGAAAGAATGGACAACAATAGATCGCCAAGAATAATTGGCATGCGATGTGTTGTATGGGGATGTGGGGCCGTCTCCACATCTAGCTTTCTGTGGCCAAAAGATGATAAAATGTCGCGTTTATGGACAAGACAAGTGCGTCGAATGAGGGCAAACTTTGCTGGACCAGGAAAATCGGGGTCGATGAAACTGAAAACTGAACGCAGATGCTGTGCCTACAATACTGCCGAGAACCCAGCCTGCACGCCGATTCAAACACGTCCGCCGAAAGTTGTGTTTTGTACATTTCAGACATGTCAGAATGAAATTGCTGTGCAAACGGATCCCCCTCCACGGATACACCACAAGTCCATGCAGACGCGACCACATGTCAGGTCAGCTGGACTGCAAGTTCGAATCCATGTCGGTTGTTCCAATGGTCAGCATCATACAAATACAGATACACGTATACACACACACACACACACACACACACACACACACACACACACACACACACACAGTGGCTATAAAAAGTTTATATTATATATATATTAAATTGCAGGTTTTTGAAAAGTAAAGATACATTTCAAAGCCCGTTTGAGTCACCCCAAACCATGTGGGAAAATGTGTTATGGTCCGACAAAGGTTGAACCTTTCGGCCTTAATTTCAAAAAGATATGTTTGGCACAAATACAGCTCATTATCCAAGGAACACCATACCGACTGTGAAGCGTGGTGGTGGTAGCATCATGCTTTGGGGTGCTTCTCTTCTGCTGGGTCAGGGGCTTTTGTCAAGATAGACGGGATAATGAATAGCTCCAAATATCAAGATATTCTGGCACAAAACCTGCTGGCCTCCGTCAGAAAGCTGAAGATGAAGTTCACATTCCAACATGACAATGACACAAAGCACACATTCAAGTCGACCAAGGCATGGCTTCAGAAAAGGAAAGTCAAAGTCAGAGCCCGGACCTCCATCCCATCGAAAGCATGTGGAATGACCTAAAGAGAGCTATACACAGGAGATCCCCTCACAATTTGAAGGAACTTGAACCTTTCTGCAAAGAAGAGTGGGATAAAATTCCAAAGTCTCTATGTTAAGTTAAGAGACTTATTCACAAAGACTTGCTGCTGTAATAAATGCAATATATATATATATATATATATATATATATATATATATATATATATATATATAAGTCTTGATTATAAAACATATTTTTTGCAGAGTATGTTACTGAACTATTGACCAAGACTCGCTTTGTGCCAAGACAATGTTGATGAGGAACCTTTCGAAGTCCCAGCTCCACTCAGCAGTCGGTGGAAGAACCAAACAAGAGGGATGCTGTTGTGCTGTATAGAAGCAGATTCAATCACTGAACTGACATTGTGTTTTGTTATTGACTCTAATAAAGTGCTGATACTTGAACAACGTGTAGTTGTCAGATGGAAACGTAGCACAGATCTTTTGAATGGCACACAACACACAAGTGTTCCGGCTACTATAGGCAGCCGTGAGACGGTCAGTATACAGACTATACTTTATAAAACAGCGCTGTTCTCCGGTCTGTTTGTTAGCTAATAGCTAATGCTTTATATACAGCCTCGTAATAAATGACGTTTGACATCAGACACAACGATAGAACCTCAACCGCAGAAACTTCGAGAACGAATCAAGTTATCAAGCTTTACAGACGTCGAATGTGTCCAAGTAGAGAAGTAATTGAATATTTAGCTATCGAGCAATTTGCGGTCAACTAGTCGGGTTCATAACAATTCAAGGAAACCAAGCTATCGACTCGATAGAGGATAGCTTGCGATCTATTTACAATCGATGATAATGTTACGTTTTATTATGATGTATTTACTATATATTGAGAAGTTTTATGAACTATAGTCAAATGTATATACCTGTCTGTGTTCTGTTGCCGCACAGGATCTCCGCCAAATCCAGGATCACCGTCACCATCATCCGCATGTTCGCTCCCGTCTGTGTCTCCATCTTGAACACTGTGTCTCGAGTTGCTCTGTTTCCACCACGTTAAACTCGCCTGCATGATCTAAATCCACGACACCGGCATCCTCTTCAATAAACTCCTCTTCTTCAAAGTGCAACGAGTCTATTGACGACTCACTGTCACTCGATTCTGTGGAAATATCCGAGCCAGAGTCCGACATCGCCACGTCTGCCGTGCTGTCTGTGTATTGGTGGACTGTGTTCTACTTGTGACGTCAGAAAATGGCGTCGGCTGTTTCCAGTAGCGGCAATGTAAACATAATAAATCGTAATTTATTAAATACTGCGGGCATAGTGTCATAAATAACACATCATTTTACACCACAAATAGCATTTGCATAGCATAGCATAGCATAACACACACACACACACACACACACACACACACACACACACACACACACACACACACACACGTACAAATAAACTGCTTATTCCAGTAGGGGAACTAATTTGGCCGCTTGTGATCTAAACAGACAACAAATCATTCCAGCGGTTGGACGCATGGAAGCAGGATATCTTTTCAAACAGCCCCTGCAGGCAAACATTACAGCTCTCTGCTCATACCCTGCTCGGTAGACTGAGCTAGATGTTTTGCAAATCAATAA
The DNA here is from genome assembly GCF_900634415.1 of Cottoperca gobio. Classification (NCBI taxonomy): domain Eukaryota; kingdom Metazoa; phylum Chordata; class Actinopteri; order Perciformes; family Bovichtidae; genus Cottoperca; species Cottoperca gobio. Next base: position 9,524,226 of record NC_041355.1, on the reverse strand, counting down.
AAATGGACAACAAGAGGAATGAAGGTTTTTCATTAGAAATCAAATCAAATTATGTCCTCACCTCAAGTTCCTTTTATCTGAAGTGTGAAGCCAAAATGAAAATAAACAACCAAACCATTTAAAAAAGGATAGGAAAAGATAAACATGAGTCTCTCGCTCTCTCTCTCTCTCTCTCTCTCTCTCTCTCTCTCTCTCTCTCTCTCTCTCTCTCTCTCTCTCTCTCTCTCTCTCTCTCTCTCTCTCTTCAAACGAACAATAAATAAAGATAAAGATCAAATAAATAGATTAGTCTCTCTCAGTGTGCATGTGTGTGTGTCCCTGTTTCTCTTTCACTCTCTCTCCCTCTTGTCCAACAAACAAAAAGAGAACAGTCAAGATTGAGATCTCTCTCTCTCTCTCTCTCTCTCTCTCTCTCTCTCTCTCTCTCTCTCTCTCTCTCTCTCTCTCTTTCATGAACGTTTTACAAACAATGTGATCACATATTTATACAATACACAAAACCAGTATTATAGTATGAATGTGTGTGAGTGCTCTTCACTGTCGTCTAGCTCTGTGAAGTTTCTCTCTCTCTCTCTTTCTCTCTTTCTCTCGCTCTCCCTCTCTCCCTCTCTCTCTTTAAAGGTTTAAAACAGCAGTCGTTTTGCTGTGTCGCATTACACAACTTGTTGCTCATGCTTCAACATCTCCAAAGTGACACAAGGGAATGCAGCAAATGTGCAGTTTGTAGATAATAATAATAATAATAAGAAGAAGAAGAAGAAGAAGAAGAAGAAGAAGAAGAAGAAGACGAAGAAGAAGAAGAGAAGAAGAAGAAGAAGAAGAAGAAGAGAAGAAGAAGAAGAAGAAGAAGAAGAAGAAGAAGAAGAAGAAGAAGAAACATATTGTTAAAATGAGAGCTGTGTGTATATGGTTATGTGTGGTGTTTTGGATGGGCAGCCCTGACAGAGCAGCAGCAGCAGTGGGACACAGACTCAACGACTCCTCACTTCTGGAAGAGGGGACATTTTCTTACCCGGGTCACTTACTTAACGTTTCGGGGCAATTGGATAACCGGACGTCTAGATTATTCCTCCTGGACATCGACGAGGGGATGCTGGAGGACTGGCGCTCTCTGGCCAGCAGGAAGCGCCGCGGCGGGGAGTCGCAGGACGGGAGAATCAAGGCGCTGCTGGTGGCCGCATACTCTCTGATCATTGTGATCTCTCTGTTCGGGAACACTCTCGTGTGCCATGTGGTGGTGAAAAACAAGCGCACCCTGTCCGCTACCAGCTTGTTTATTATGAACCTCGCTGTGGCTGATATCTTCATCACTGTCCTAAATACGCCCTTCACCCTGGTACGAGCACCTCTTTACATTGAATAGCGCTTGGAAACTGACAGGTGGGAATATAGCAAAGCCCAAAACAGTCCATTAGGCTGCTCTTGTCTTTACACTTTTGAGAAACAAAAGCGGGAACACTTTCGTTCATTGATTTAGACTGGTTAAACTTTAAGGAAAAATATTGAAATAGGCTAGTATTGTCTCTTAAAATCACGTTTCAACACAAAACTAAAGATGGGAAAGATCTCCTCCCCCCATCCCCGCTACTTCCTTAAGACATGTCTGCACAACGATGCATTTGAGCAATTATGCATTCAAATTTCTAATTGAAGTAAAAATTAGCCTAACAATAAAAATATTTTTCTTTGAAAGTAAATCTATTTATGCAGAATGGCCCATTTCAGAATGATATATGCTAACATTGAATTATAATTCGTGACACATTCATGTGTGCTCTGATAAAGATCAGCCTAATTGATTTTCTTTATACACTGCTATATATCTTAACTTAAAATACTTTCCACCACTGGAGCAATACCTTCCCTGCTCAAAGTGTCTAGTAGGGCTATTATTATTATTATTATTATTATAGTGTATTATCAAGGTACATTTGTGTGTGTGTGTGTGTGTGTGTGTGTGTGTGTGTGTGTGTGTGTGTGTGTGTGTGTGTGTGTGTGTTTGTGGAGAGAGAGAAAGAAAAGTGAATCAATCATTTATGATGACTTCATAAGTGTTCAAGTGTTTTAAGTAGTCATACATCTATCAATCATCACAGGAACTACACTTAACAGTGTCAGTTAATGTCTTGCTTGATGGATGAGGTTAGTTAATTGATAGGTGTACATAATCCATGTGTGCGTTCCCTCAGGTCCGGTTCGTGAACAGCACCTGGGTGTTTGGAAGGACAATGTGTCACATCAGTCGCTTTGTACAGTACTGCTCCCTACACGTCTCCACGCTCACACTCACCGCCATCGCACTGGACCGTCGGCAGGTTTGTCTACATCCGGAGATGAAGCAGTGATGCTCTTCATCACAGCTCGATACCACTTACTGTGTGGTGTACAGAACACTATACTATTACTGATATTCTACCAATACTTTTGTGTGGTAGTGGTTGGATGGTAAATTGACTTATATAGTGCTTTTCCAAAGTTTGCCATCACTCAAAGTGTTTTTTAACACATCAGCCTTCACCTACATTCATACAAGGTGCCACCTCCTCAACAGTAATCATACACACACTCACGCACACGCACACGCACACGCACACACACACACACACACACACACACACTCACGCACACGCACACACACACACACGCACACACACACTCACGCACACGCACACAGATACACACACACACACACACACACACACACTCACACACACACACATAAGTTTTGAAAATGGATATTCTTTTAATTGTTATATTGAAGTGTCCTTTTTATATCGAGACGCAAGATAAATGGAGTATTTTTCTTGTTTTCGTTTTCTTGTTATGTTCAAAAGGTAACAATGAAACTATCAGCCAGAGAGACTTTCCCCCTCCACTCCTCTCACCATAGCTGCAACTCACGGTGAAGAGATACCTGAAACTGTGCAGGTTATAAACTGTAATCTCGTCTATTGACTTTTCCCTACATGATTCAGAACAAGGCAGAGTGAAAGCTCCTAATGCCAAAGATCTATCACCGCAATTCCTCTCCATATGATAAGCCCCCATAGGGTAGTAGAATGAGTAGTAAACAGGGATTTGAGACTCTCATGAAGCATCATTTTGTTTCACTGCTGCAAGTGTAGTATTTCATGGCTGTGATTTATGATTGTTCGCTCAGGCACTGTATTGTTTTTATGAAGCATGCTACGAACATCGTGCTTCAGAGTGCATTTCTGACAAGACTCACCCACAGTCCACTTAGTAGCTGTTCTGGTGCTTTTAATCGTATATCACAATCTTCATTCCACCAAAGCTCACTCTAAAATCAAAGGTATTCCAGTATGCATGCATTGAAGTGAACACTTCATATTCAAAGCCTGGTAAGATACAGTAACGATTTAGGACACGGCGACAGTGTGCTATTGCTGGCACTGTCCATGGTGATGAATTTGAATGGTGTTGAGATCAAAAATAATCCTTTTGGGTGTACTTGTGAATGTCAAGCCTTAAATGTACTGTCAGATAAAGGTAAGAGACAAAGGGCAAGTCTTTCACTCAAATATACTGTAGGTGTGTCTGATGTGAGTTTTAGCATTGAAAAGTTCCACGCTTTGGATTCCATAGCAATGAAATGACATGCATACAGCTCGATGGCCTTGAAAAGTTGCAGCTGCTGTGATATTTTTAAGACTTTAATCGCATCTTTCATGTCCATTGCCTCTTTGTGTCCAAAGGGTCCTACATACTGTATAACCCCTTTAGTCTGTGCTGTAAAAATCCCAAACAGATGAACCAGCTGTACTTCAACTTTGTAAATCGTTCCACCTCAGCCTAATTGCACATACACAGCATCTCAACAACTTTGGCTCAAATTGATTTTTATCAGCCATTTTTATTCTTAGACTCTTTACGACTCGACACACCCTTTCTCATCACCAATGACGCAGGGAACTAAAATTCTGCTTCATTAAATAAGCCACACCCGTTGATAAATAAAGGTCTTCTTTGTCATTTAATGCATCTGCCTGAATTTATGAACGGATATTTCTGTAAGTAAGTTGATATGTTTTCATTTTGTATACCGGAACCAGGTGATTTCCAATAAAGCACAGACAAATAAGCAAGAGGTTAATAAACAGAAAATTGAAAATTGCATTTGGCACTGGTCGCTTTGACTGTAAAAATGCTTTCAGAAAATAACATGGCCTTGGGTTAAAACTCTGCCTAAGCTCCTGTGATATTAGTTTGTGGATTTTAAATTACACATTTCAGGTAGTGTAATGGTTCACTGATCATGATTATATCAGAGTTCAACCCTGAGTAGATGAGTACACAGGTGTGGATGAATCAGGTATTTTATGCATTGATCGTGTGTGTGTGTGTGTGTGTGTGTGTGTGTGTGTGTGTGTGTGTGTGTGTGTGTGTGTACGTTTGCACTGACTTTGATCTGTGTGTGGTAATTTTGTTTCAGGTGATTTTGCACCCTTTGAGACCTCGCATGTCCCCGGCACAAGGCGGTGTTTGGATCGCTGTTATGTGGATAATGGCCAGCTGCTTCTCCCTCCCTCATGCGATCTACCAAAAACTCCTGACTTTTACATACAGGTAAAATGATAAACACTCGTACAAACATTTCCATATAGAGAAATCCAGTGGAAGTGTACAATAATATTGGTTGGCAATAGAGGTAGACTTTGGTTTCCATCGATGTGAAGCATATTCGTCGAGTGAAAGCCATTCGAGGTCAGCTGACTCTCATCTCAAATCCAAGGTAGTGTTCAGCCATCCATCAACACCGACTTCCGCCCTCTCGAACAATGTCTTCCGAAGAGTCATAATTAGGACGGCTGTTACAGTAACAAGGTGACAGCAGAATCTTGAATGGGAGGACTTTGATCTACTAAAAATAAAGACAAATATGTGAGAGATTACTGTTAGAAGGTAGGACTGAATATGCAAAGTCTATGTCAGAAAAGTGATACACAACTAAATTAATTAAATGATGGACCATCAGGAAATTAATCAGTAACTATTTAAAAGAAACTATTAATAATTTGAGTCAGATTTTAAGCACAAATGAAAAAAACTCTCTGGGTCCAGCTGCTTAAATGTGAGGATTTGCTTTTTGTTTTTGGTCATATGTGATAGTGAAGTGATTATTTTGAGTTATTCAAACAAAATAAGGTATTTTAAATAGGGCTGTCGAATTTCGATCACAGAAAATATTTACGCAGATTAATCGCGCTCTTAGATGCCCCATAACTCATAATAATAATAATGGGCAATATCACAATATTCTGCCATTTAAGAGACAAAACAATTAATCAAGAAAAGTATAACCAATAATAAAAAATAATAGTTTGTTGCGGTCCTAAACTCACCTGTGACCTAATGCTCAACTCTTTCACTAATCTGCTGTTCTTGCCTTCTCTGTGCTGTAACTCTCCTCACAAGTAAGGAGAAGGAGCGCAGCCTGTGTGTCCCAGACTTTCCAGAGCCATCAGAGGTCTACTGGCAGTATATTGACCTCCTGACCTTCATATTGCTTTACATGCTACCACTCCTCATCATCACCACTTCCTACACCACAGTGGCCTGTCGCCTGTGGCGCCACAACGCCATCGGTGACACCACAACAGCTCAGCATGCTGCCCAGAGAAGAAAGCGGCGGCGGACGCTGGCCATGTTGCTCCTGGTGGTCGGGGTGTTTGCCGTCTGCTGGTTCCCACTTAACTGCTATGTGGTGCTGCTCTCCAGCCAGGCCATCCAATCCTCTAACGCCCTGTACTTCTGCTTTCACTGGCTGGCTATGAGCTCCACCTGCTACAACCCTTTCATCTACTGCTGTCTGAATCCTACCTTCCGCCAGGAGCTGAGGCTCCTCTTCAACATGTGCAGGAGGAAACGGCGGGCGGTGGTCGGGTTGGAACCAGCGCTCCGCCCGGTAGCTGCTCCTTGTCACAGGACTGCCTGGCCCGACAACCACCAGTCCTCGAGACCCGGGTGTGACCCGGGCCATGCCTCCTCCCAGCAGAGTCAACCCTCCTCCAGTCAGTCCCACAACCTTAAAGATACACATGTGCTCTTCACCGCCAGGCAGGTCCACATAGGAAGAACTGACATCCTCTCTGTGGAGCCCATCGTGGTTGTGAGCTGACTGGAAACAACTGCCACAATGTGATGGGATTGTGGTGTTTGACATTCTTAATCCTATTTTAGGATTCATCTCGTTCCAAAGAGGACAGGAAAACTGAAAATCTCAGAGATGTATAGCTGGGCCTACACAGGATTTTAATGTAAGATGACACGACTTTTCTGAAGGCTTTAAATTGAAGGCTTTAAATTGAAGGCTTTAAATTGAAGATGTATTGTGTTTGTCAATCATGTTGTCACCACACAGGTTTCACTCAATTTATTCCTCAGCCCTTTAAAAAACTAGCACAATCTTTTACACAAGGATGCTTGTCTGTGAAGATTCTTGGAAACAGCAGCTACTAAGCAATCTCACCACAAGGTCCAGTTGGTAGATGTTCTGGAGCTTTTGACCATTTTTTAGATATAGTATTTATACGGTTGCAGCATTGACATTATAATGATACATCTGATATACATGCAAAGGATGTAATGTGATGCTAACTGGGCTCCTTCACATACATACAACTCCTTTTACTGCAATTTCCTTAACATTATATTCTTATACAAGAAGAGACTCAACTGTCCAACATGTCTTGTGAAATATAAGACATTGATATTGATGTTCTGATGTAGCTGTCAGGTCTGTCTCTGTCTTTCCTTTCAGCAGCCTTCACTGGCGGGATAGAAACGATGTTTGTCATCTCCCAAAATCTGAAATTGTGAAAAAAATGTATCACTCAAATGTGACAGGATCTGCTTTTAAAATATGTTTGCCTTAACTATTTTTGTTTGCTATTCTGCTTACAAAAACAGAATCTTCAGTGAGCATGCTGAGAATAAAATATTGTACACGTTTATTTTCAGGCCACTTCAAATCCAACCAGCTTTTCTTCCTTTTTTATATTTCTCATTCATTCACATTCAGCCAGGGGGGTTATAAAGTTTGCACAGGGAGAGAAAACTCACAAACAAAATGTTACAGCAGTCTACCTGACCTCACAGTATAACTTTGCACCATAGCCAGTATGGTCTCTTAGCTACTATAAAAGAACCTTTTCGCTATGGGACTTTGGACCGTCTGAAAGGAAAAAGTTGATAATCGTGAGAGAAATGGAGAGACAGCCTGCCGCTAAATTCTGAGTTCTCACAATGTGACTGCTGCAACGACCAAAGCCTACAAATCGCCTGAAGATGCAGAATAAATATGGTTCACTTTGTTAAAGGCTTGCTAAAAGCAAAGCTTGCAGGTGCATTGCACTGTGCATTTTGTGATTGAACATCAGAGCGTGCTTGCAGTTCATTTAACGTTGCTTAAGTGGACAAGGTGATTTCAGGAAAGCAGGAAGATTTTCCAGTTCAGTTGTTTTTCACCTCATACTACTACTAATAAGATGCGCTGTATTGTTGTACCTACTTAAAGTAAAAAGAAATAGTATGTGATTTGGAACGCAGCCCCTGGTTCCACACATCTATGCTATTCATAATCTGTTTCCTCTGGTGCAACAACAACTTTGGTCCATGTTTAGCAAATGAAAAACTTAGTAAGCACAGTTGGCAACCCCTCCAGATTTCCCCTCAACCCGTGTCTCGTGCTCTCATTGGATGTAGCTCTCTAGTCTCACTATTGTTGGGAACTGGAAATACTTTAAGTGAGTGGAAAATCAACCATTGTTACACTTTTCACTTTTTTCATGTCTTCACAGGCCTGATTCACGCTGACACCCTTTGATTAGTGTGAATTGCAAAGTGGAATAAATTTAAAAAAAAACGTGCAGAAATTGAATTGAAAAAAACACCCTTTTGAAAACCGTCGTTAAATGTGTGAGAATATTAAATCCAATGAAATTTTTTTATACTGCATTGCTGCGTGGCTTTCAGAACACCTGGAGTAAAAGAGAACTAAAGCATTGCTGAGAAGAACATGCACATTTTTTATCAAAAATCATAATGGTTCATTAAAAACAGTGTCTTTATGCTCATTTAGTGCATTCATTGTAGCAGAACAACATTGAAAAGTAAAAAGTAAAGTAAAGTAACGTTAAACAACACAGATGTTTTGGTCTTATGACTATCACAGTTGAAAATAAATCATTTTGTGGTTGAAAAATATGTGTTATATATTTCCAGTTTTTAAGGGTTTGTCATTACTGTGTACCAGCTTTGTAAAAATAAAATGGAATAGGAGACTTCAGTCTTTCTCTCAGGCTTTTCACAATCCTGCCTAAAATGCACAGCTAAAAACATGAATGGCAGTGTAAGATGCTGAAAATATATTGTTGTGCTGTGTTTCTTGTAAAAACAAAAAAAGTCTATGTCTAAGAAAGTGAGAACAGTAAAATGTGTGTACATGTGCACAGTTATGTAAAACAAAAACATTTTCTCTTTGATTAATGAATCAGTAGTTTTATTTTTGGTTTGTTGGTTGGCTTATGGTCAACAGAGGAAATGATCAATATGGCAAAATAAATTATTTGCAACTTTATGTCTCCTCCTGTAGTTTTACAGAGTGAATTGTTATATGTGAGTAACATTATGTGTTTTTATATGTCTGTCTTTGTCTTTAAGTGTCTGCTCTTTGTCTTTGTAAATGTTTGACACTGTCATGACTGGATTTGTGTTCCTGTTTTATTTTGTAGAGTTCACCTTCCTTGTGTCATGTCTTGTGTTTACTCCCTGTCTTTGTGTGGTTTCCCGCCATCGTCAGCGTCTGCCCCGCCCCTGATTGTTTCCACCTGTTCCCACTCACCTCTTGTATAAATTGTCCTGTCTCCCCTTGTCGTGAGTCAGTTCGTCTGGTCATATCCTTGTCATAGCATGTGTAACTTCCAGTGGTACATGTACCAGTGTGTTTTTTCAGTGAAGTTTGTATATCTTCCTAGTGAGTGCTTTGAGTTAATATTCTGTTTTACTGAAGTAAAGTATTGTTTTTTTACACTTTACATTTGTGTCCGGAGTCGTGCGTTTGAGTCTTCCTTCCCTGTGTCTGAGGCGTCACAATCACCCCTAGTGGTCCTTGGAGAAGTTGGTGTACACTATTATGTAGATGATAAGATCATTAAGGACAGAGTGGGTATTCTCCTACTGTATGTATTTCAATGGCTTTTTGGCTGATAGGTGATAATACTGTAAACTGACAGAGAAAGAGGTGGGTATACTAAAATATAATAGATACAATAAAAACTATTAAACTGGATTCTATGGTTTTGAAAGTTCAGCCCTTTATTACTTTTAGAGTAAAAATCAAATAAGTCTAATAAGATGAATACATTAGATTTCATTAGACATACTGCTGCTCTACATATCCCCTAAAAAGAAACACAGTAGACGGTAGACAGTACGTAAGAATATTTTTGAATACACTCATGAGACAAGGCCTATACTTTTCTCTTGATGGAATTCATATTTTTCCACGGGGCGGTAAGCCTGATTGACAACACAAATAGTTGGTGTACGATTCTCCAGATATGCGACCTGAGGGACTAACACACAGCTCATTTTCTGGCTGGTGGGAGAAAGAACTCCAATCCAATAGATCAAAGCAACACAATGTGCAGTGCAGTGCACATGTGACCATTAAGAAAACAGGATTATTATTTTGTTTTTGCACAGCAGGAAGCTATATTCAGTGAAAAATCTCTGATGAACCCACTGTACGTTACTTGCCCAGTATCAAACAGCAGACAGACAAATTTAGCACCTAGACTTGGGAGTCAGTCCTCCAAAGAAAAAAGGCAGCATTTTGAGGTTAAGTAGGTATAATGTTTACCATATTTAAATGTTTCTATTTTATGTGTTGAGCCCCTTTCTCCCTTTCGTCTACCGGCAATAGGAAAGAAGCCTATCGCTTATTTGTAGTGGGTTTTCTAGTGTTGCCTACGCCAATTCTGGTAGAAAAAAAGGTATTAGCATGCTAACTTTTGCAGATAAACAAGTACAGCTGAGGCTAATAGGAATGTCATTAATACTGTTGGTATATGGTAACTAATTGGAAAAAGGTAAACTTTACCTGATACTGATGATAGATGTACAGACAGGGGATCCCCAAAGTTAATACATCACAATTCAGTAGTCAAGATAGCTCTCTGAAAAACACCAACCTCATGTTGGTATTAAAAAGTCTATGGATCACAAAAATCCGTTGATTCATTGTCTGATTAAATGTTCATGGTAATCCATCTAAAAGGTTGTGGAGATATTTAAATTTGGACCAAAGTGTTGAACTGACAGCAATTAATCTGAAATTAGGTTGCCTATCAAAGTTGTCTTTGGTTGTGTGTTTGGACTCACTGATGTGTTTAACTGTTGATAATAGTTGTTGGTTGGGTTTGCTACAGGATATTGGGTGACTTTGCAGTTCTTTTTTTATGAGATTTGTATAAAATCCTGACAAACATGCTGCCGGGATGCTGGAGAATTGCATGCATCGTTGAACGGGGCTCCTGGAATAGATTAGGCCAAAGACCCCAGGGACGATTTAACTCAGCCAATCGTGAGGCAAGGAGGAGGCGTCAGGCATAGTACATAATTTGTGTTTGAATTGTATTTAAAATAAACATGAGATGTCATATTACTTATACAGGTCAAAATACCATAAAGGTTTCTAGCTTTTAGTCAGATCTTTTCAAGCAAAGCTGAATGTCACCGAAAGGGGGATAGGGAAATGAATAGGAACATACTGCTTTGCTTTATTCTGACGGAATGACACATGATTTATCTTAATCAAATTGTTTTGATTGCTAATGATTTAAAAGTGCGCTATGAGTAGAAATCCAGATTTACAATATTTTTTTGCATTTGGAATAATTGGGTTCTGAACGGGTCGAGGAAAAGTAGCAATACCACAGTGTACTTTTTATTTTATTTCATTATCGTGTGCTCGCCACTTCACTTCACTTCACTTCACTTCGCTTTACTTTGCATGTTCTTTTGTTGTAACAATGTAAATGTCCCCGTTGTGGGACTAATAAAGGATTTCTGATTCTGATAAAAAATACTGTCACAAGCCTTTCTTTGTCCTACTGTGATTGGTGTCTTTTAAAAAGGTTTTCAGGTCCGAATTGACTGATCTGGCTGAACGGACTTGTCTAAGCTTTTTTTTCTTTTAAGTGGGGAGATGGCGAGCCTCACCTCAAATCGAGCCCTGCCTACAACACTCAAATGTTCTATCTTTAACTAAAGTACAGAGAACTGAACTGCTCTTACATTACAGCTGCAGGCGTCTTCTTCCAGCTAATGTACCTTTATTTCACTGATGGAGGACCTTAATAAGGAGAGGAAAGGTGAATAATACCAAATAGGTTGTCTAAGAGCTTGTGAGCTGAAAAGATCGTCCTGACCAGCATGCGGTCAACATAATGCCTCCATTTACAGAACATTACTGTACACAATGAGTTGCATATAAACTGAGGGATGATGGGACACTCAGCATGAGTCAGCCATCATTTGATTGTGCCAGCACTGACCTGCAGTGCATTTGGCCATTAGGAAAACAAGTTGTATACCTTTTATAAAGACGGAAAGAAACATACAGCAGCACACAAGTTTAATAAATTATCCACGTTTTACCCATATTCTCCTCCACACTGGTTCCCATGGTCACCAGTGGGGGACTTGATTCCTCACTGACTTCCCATTTGTAAACCCTGCATCAAGCCAAACACAGCTGCCAGGTATTGTTTGGGCTGGTGTGTGCTTTTACCTTTGTACTAGGGTATACTGAAGTTGTGTCTGTCACTTATTGAAAATAACTGCCACTTCCAACAAAATGTCAGCGTGCCGAGAGCTACCAAACCTTTTGGAAATGTTTTATTCAAACAAAAAAACTGAAGAATAACAGAATCCTTAAAAATGCCTTTAATTAAACCGTAAGACAAGTGTTGCAGCGTTATGCTGTCCATCTCACCTGAGAACGGAGAAATGTCTAGCTGATTCCTTCCCGAGTGATGTTATGGAGACAAATCTAGCCAGAGGCCTCGCCGCTGTTTCTTGTGTCGGAGCGTTCTCTGATGCAACCCAGGGCGGGCTTTGGCCGAAAGGAATGAGCGGAAGCCTCCGGAGGCTGCATTACGCACAAGAGGCTGCATGCCAGGCGCTGCCGGAGACATCAGCCTCAAAATGCCACGGTTTAGGTGGCGAGGGCCGAGTATCCTACTACCAGAGCTCCATAGCACAAATATGCTACTCGGGGCAGCCCTACTTCTTGTGTCATTCTGGCGCCTCAGAAGGCCAAATGTTTTCTGCAATATGTGATGGATCAACCATTGGAAGTGGGAACAGAGTTTAAGTTTGTAACTCATTAACAGCTGTGTTAACCTTTGTTTTTTCTGTACTATGTCATCTCACAGCAGGGACATACGGTCAGGGGAGGCAAAACTAATAACAATAAAATAAATATAAATGTATATTTGTCCACTGGTCTGTGCTATAACTGCATTTTCTGTATGATTCCAATAATTTTGATCATTTTTATAGTCAAAATCGCTAAATATGCGTATCCTCTGTTCAGATACAGGAGAGATGCGAGCTGAGGCAGCGACGAACTGAGCCTCCCCTCGGATTGCACAATCCCTCGCAAACTAGGTTGAGCGCATGCATTTGGCGCGTGCCTGTTGCTATCTCTCTGTATGTCGCCAATATAATGTTTACAGACACTTTTATTATGCGTCCTGACTTTCCATAGTCCAGTTAATGTATGTAATGTATGTGTGTAACATCTTGCTGATGTGACATAAAGCCACAGTGAAAAAACACCAGGTGAGGCAGACAGTACTCCGCCGCACTGAAGAGGGCGCACGTGAGCCCACAGGTTCATGTTGCTGCTGTTCTTCTACTAGAGACGGTAAGCGACAACAAGCTACTGCTAGCTAACGTCAGAGTCACGTGCACTGTAGCACCGTTTAGTTTAGTTTCTTTCTCTGACTGACGGCCAAATATGGAAGATTTTACAAGTAAAGGAAAGAACACAATTGTATTGAAAATGTGATCTGACTAAGAGAAAACAATCCAATATTAAAAATTAAAAACAAAATTTTGACCTTAAATAAAATATAATTTAGTTAATAGTGCAGTCTGTATTAAAATTAATCAAAGCATCAGACTAAAAACACTATGGAGGGTGCCGAGCAAATACATGTACCTCTGAGCCGCTATAAATGTAACCTTCTTTTTTGGCCATATAGCCTGTGTACCTTACCTGTGTGTGTATAAAGAATGCTGATATGAGATATGAAAAATAACCAGTAGTCAATGTTCATGCTGCCAAGAAAATGGTTAATAAGCTACTCAGTTGGGTTCATATAGTTGTAGATCTGACTCTGAAAGAGTTAGTGCCTCCCCAGCCATGAACCTCACCACACGTCACTGTCTCACAGTCATGTTTTTTTCATTTGAACTATGACGCCTGTTTTACAAAGGTATGCAACATTGTTCATTCCTTAAAGACACATGTACAGAAGTTTGTGTGTTGACATGTGAGAGAAAATGCGAGAATGAGCACTTGCTTTGATTAAGTCTGGAGTAGGGGGAAGGGGATTAAGTTTAACACAAGAACATGTGTTTTCTAAAAGCTTCTTATAATGAGAGGTGGTAAGAAGCTGATTTTTGTTAAGAGTCTCAGAAAACGTAAATGCAGAGAGACTGTATCAGCATGGCTTTTCAATCATTTTTAAATCATTTTGGTAAGAGGTTTGATTAATAATGTAAACATGCTGGTAGTATTGATAGTCTCCGGCAGAGTTTCTGAAAAGAGGATTTGGCCTTGTGTAGACTGGCTACTAAGTGCATAAAAAATGTTGTCATTGTATAACATACAGCTTTGTATAAAACTGATTTTCTTTTATTAGAGTTTTCCTATCTGTCTTGAATCCACTTTTTAATGAACGAATATTATGTCTCCATCAAGTAATCCAAAGCACCACACTGTAGCTGTAGTGCGTAACTCCGCAAACGTTTTCTTCTACAAGTGTCCAATACTGCTGGAGATTGATAGTGTCACTGCATCAAGCAGCATTAACATCATCATTCTACATCACAAAGAGAATGTAAACACATTTACTGTGGGTTATATAACTGCATAATATAACTGTAACTGAATGATTTATTATTGCCTTGATTGATGGGTGTCGTAGCTTTGGCAAAAATGTGGCAATCATATGACAATTAACTTTTTTTAACTGAAAACAAAGTTCTAAGACGCAAACAAGGACAATACCCAAAAGGTCACAGCTATTTAAATGCATACAGTGCCATGGATACGCATTACTACTCCTCTACGCTGATTGAATGGTCGCAGTGGTAGCAACTTGTTAATAACAAGGTAGCTAAAGTATAACCTGCTTTATTATCCATTTTACTCCAAATAGGACCATGATTTACAAAATGAACATCATGCTGTATTGAAGAAGACTTGAAACTAGCGATTGAGACCATAAACTTGTTAGGAAAATCTTTACTCAGGCAATAAATCATGTGAGAAGTCGGGTCATTTTCTCATAGATTCCTATCGGACTTCTTTTTGCAACCAGTGGAGTTGCCCCCTGCTGGCCATTAGAAGAAATCAGGTTTAAGGCACTTCCGCATTGGCTTTCCTTTTCAGACCCAGAAGTCGCCCCTTGGTCTCCGTGCCTCGCCTCAATTCGAGCCCTGCCTGCAACACTCAAATGTTCCCACTTCCACAAAATAAAAGAAAACTTCACTGAACTGCTCTTACATTAGAGCTGCAGGTGAATTACTGGGACTCACTCAACCTGCTTTAAACTATTGAACCTTTCTCAATGATGGAGCACAAATTAGGATTCAGGATTTCAATCAGACTCTCATGACAGTTGGAGGGTTGTTTGGTCATTTTCAATCAAATATGATCAAACCATTTCCACACAGTCCTCATGAAGCAGGTTAGCTGAGCCCCAGCAGTGAGGCTCGGTGCGCTCAGAGGTGAGACAGGCTTGAAATGTTCAATCAGATGCGGCAGTGAAACACTGATTAATTTACTCTCACTGCTCAGTTTTTACTTTGATTGTAGCTCAATTAGTCATGAATATTTAATGTAATAGAAAATGTGTTTTACTTTTTGAAGCAAAGCTTTCAGGAGAGCTTTCATTACCTAGAATGCCTCATTTCAGTTGATTTTATAGTAGTGAGGGCAACCAAAGTGGAACCACTGTATAAAAAGGAAAATCAAGTTTTGAAGTACGACCAATGTTTATATTTTTTCTACAAACATTACTAATGCAAATAAACAGAAATGTTTAATAGACTGAGTTATTATCTAACATAACTTCCAGTATTAAGAGTGATTCAGTTGTTTGTACAGTGGACAATGGATGTATTAAAGAGGGAAGGGGGCCCACTGAAGCCGTGTATGTATATCATCCAGATTGGTGTACTACAACACTTCCTATTAATGAAAAAGGACATTAAAGAAGTTAAGTTGTCCATTAAGCCTCAAAGTTCTTGTCGAGGCAAAGAAAATACAATTGGTTATGGATTAAGAGAGAACTTGTTTTACTTTATTTTAAGTCTTATTTCAAATGTACATTTGTAATGGCGGGAGGGGGGGGGGGGGGGTAGATGGGTAATTGTTGTATGTCATGTTTTAAGCTACTGGATGCCTGAATTTCCCTCGGGATAAATAAAGTATCTATCTATCTATCTATCTATCTATCTATCTATCTATCTATCTATCTATCTATCTATCTATCTATCTATCTATCTATCTATCTATCTATCTATCTATCTATCTATCTATCCATCTATCTATCTATCTATCTATCTATCTATCTATCTATCTATCTATCTATCTGTTGTGTTTTTCCTAATACACTACACAGTTGGGTTCATCTACCGGTCAATAGAGAGAGAACATCTTCTAAGTAGGTTTCACACCAGCCTCAAAATTCAGCTGTGGTGGTTTCCACTTCAACACGTCCATCTGCTCTGATAGTTTCCAGCTTTTTAATTGATCTGGAATGCCTTGCTGACTGACCCATTGTAGAACATGTCCTGTATTTTAGTTTATCCATAAAGTCATTGCTTTGTGCTCTTGTAAATCACAGTTTTTCTATTATCTTCATGTCAGACACATGTCTGAAAACCTAAGATGTCCTTGGCCCTGCTCACCTTTATAAGTGTTTCTAATTGTAAATTCTATCTGCTGTTCCTTTTTTCATAAAGTGGACTGACATTTTCATTTTATATTTTACCTGCATGCCGTTTCTCACTGAAGTCACAGTCAATTAAAACAAGCACGATGTGGGCGACGGACAACCTTTCCTCCTGAACCTGCTCGAACATAACGTTTTCAGCCAAGCCATTACTAATTGACAAAATTATGCTGCATTTAAACTACATCTTTGTTTTTCTTGCTTTACCTCTTCTGCATCTTGAAGTCAATAGGAGGAAATTGGAAATGTTTCTTTAAATGTTTTTATTTGACACCTTATGTCACTTTGTGGTTTATATGCGCAACTGTTGCTGATGCAATTAAAACAAGCCCTTTACTTTTATTCACAGCTGTGTTGAAGTATTGACTGTAGAGAAAAACGTGGAGTCTAAGAGACAATGAAGACTTGCATCTCAGGTCAAAGAGTCAACATGGCATTAAATACAATGCAAAACTCTGTTCTCCACTATAATGGGTAAATCACTGTGGCAGGCAGTGTAATAATTAACAGCTGCACAATCGAATTTATAATTGGCTTCTATTATTTCCAACTTGTATATTGTACACTGAAGAAGGTAAGTCTTTTTATAATGGCATTCCCTTTTTGTGTGTTCTCTGACAATGGCACCCCTTATTAGTATTTTTACACCCTTCATACCGACTCTCACTCACACACCAACACTCATACTACACTACACTCATACTCATTGCCTGTATTGAGGCATGTAAACTATGTACTACTACTGTAGATTATCTTGTGATGGGATCACACCATCCGCAATGCCAAATCGGGCGCTGCCAATTAATCAACCTTTAGGGGTCATTACTGAGTCTCTCTTCACTATTTTCATATATTTCATAGAAGGCTTCATTTCTCTCCTGCCTTTGTAGAAGCCATGAGAATAGGACAGCCGAGGTCTTTGACATCTGTGTTTGCTCCTGAAATATAGACATGGAGTCCCTGAACTGGGACACAGCTCCGGCATGTGTTGTTTATTCTTCTGATTGAATCCTGTCCACAGATCTATTCATCAGACGTCCCCTTTGAGTTTTCCCTCTCTAGCCATCTGCACAATATAGCATTTACTGGGTACAATCGTCTTATTCTTCCTGTTTTAGAAAAATGGTCAGAGCTGGGTTATTTACCTGTTTGTTTCTTTTTTATTTATTTCCTTTTCAAAACAACGCTCTTCTCTGGTTTAATTTAATGTTATTATTATTTATTCTATTTCATCTACCTGCTGGCAGTTGTTTGCCTGACTACATTTGTTAGTAGTATGCTAGTACACAAGTACTTCACTGTAATAGACTTGGCAAACGCTTTCTTTTGTTTACCATTGGATCCTGAAGTACAAGACCTGTTTGCATTCACATACAAGGGACAGAGATTCACCTACAACAGAATGCCACAAGACAGCCCAGTTCTGTTCAATCAAGCTCTGAAAAGGGACTTAACCATGTTACGCCTAAGGTGTAACTCTGATCCAGTACGTTGACGACTTGCTGCTCGCAGGTACTTCTGCTGAGTCATGCCTAGAAGCTACAGCTAATCTCCTCACATTACTTGTAAGAGCAGGATACAAGGTGAAGAGAGAGAAAACACAAGTCGCCAGAAGATCAGTCACCTTCTTAGGAAGACTAATTTCTGCAAACAGCCTGACCTTCACCAATGCACAAAGGACCTCAATCTTGTCACATGGCAAACCAAAGACTGTACAACACATGCTGGCATTTCTCGGTCTGGCGGGTTATAGCAGAACTCATGTACCAGAGTACGTCAATCTGACCCAAACTCTCAGAGACATGCTTGCGGAAGCAGGAAACAGAAACCTCACCGCTGAACTCATCTGGTCCACAGAAGGCGAGGAAGCCTTCACCAAGACCAAGCAAGCCTTGGGACAAGCTGCCCATCTCTGCTCCCCAGACTACAATGCTGATTTTCAGTGTCCAGTAGTTTTCTTTTTTATCCTCCTGTAACTGCATTTCAGCTCACATTCCTGCTGTTTGTGAAAACAGCACAACATACTGTAGCAGAGAGGAGCAACTAACACGATTTGCCAGATAGTATCATAAGTATAAATGTGGCAGAGCCATGCAGTCAGGAAATATAGCTACTCATTAATTACATTGTTTTATCAGGTTTACAGACCAATATCTAAATTCAGTGAAACGAACCACTTTCATTAAAAAATGTATGTATGTATTTATTTATGTATGAAACATGTTTTTAATTAAAACTTCGGCCAACAGTGATATGATAGAACTCACCATTTTCCACGGGGACTTCGATCAACTTAATTGCGGTCTGTATAAGGTCTCCCAGTTTTCTTTTCATGACACACTACAACCTTCACCGCTTAAGTGAAGTGTTTCTTTTTTCTCCTGCCACCATTTCTTTGCTTTTTCTAGTTTCACATTTAAACCATCAATGATCCATTTCAGAGAATCCTTGCCTGCGAAAAGTAAAACTGTTGCCTTGATAAAGCTAATAGATTTAAACACACTTATCTCACTCAAACGCAACACACATTTAGTCTCCCTTTCCTATTAACTGTTTTCCTAATCTTGTTCTGAATTCTTGTCTACTGTAAAACAGATCCATGTTTCTCTTTCTTAAACTTTTCCTATCCCCCCAAATCCCTCACTTTCTCTTCATTCTCTCTCGTCGTTTACGCCTAGACCGATGCTGAAGAGGTGTCAAGAACACAAATAAAAAGCCTCCACATAACGACCACCTGAGAGGAACCGAGCAAGATATTCAAACCAAAATATTCCTCTTCTAAAAGCAGACAAGGACACACCAATTGCAACTCAACTCCCTCAACAGTGGGTGTTATGAAAATATATGAACCTAATTAATTCATGACCTCGAGCGAACAATTTTTGAAAATGGGCAATGGACACTCTTGTCTCTCGTAGATGCATGTTAGCAGCAAGAGAAGCTTGCCTAGCCTCTAGCTGTGATCTAACTTGCACATAGAGACTTGCCACTCAATGGAGTGGGTGGATTCAAAGGTCTTGACCCAGGCAACAAAGAGGCAGCAACATAACTATTTCATGTACAAAACCCTTTTGAAGTGAGATAAAAACTTTCACTTGAGGTTTTGTTTTAGGTTCTTTTATGAAACCTAAAAAACTGATGTGTATGACAATGTCAAGGACTGCAAATAGCTCTCAAGAGTGACATTAGTGGACCTTTTTATCTAAAGGCAAATATCTCAAGTGAGTCATACCTAAAGGTGAACACTGGCATAGTGATTGTGTTCTGCTTTAAAGTAAAAAGAACGAAGGACAAACATACCGAGGATTTCATAGCCAGTGTTGGATTACGTTAATATTTACAGTTCACATTGGGAGCACGGTTGAACTAAAACGAGCTGGAGCACCAGCATCGTTCTCGTCCTCTATACGGCTCGCCACTAGTGTTGTGGAGGTGCAGGTGTTTTTTAGCTGATGTTCTTGTAAGCGATTGCTTATTAGAAAACGTAACTAAATAACTCATTACTTGAATTTCAAACTAATGCCTTACGTTGATCGTTACAACTAAAAAGTAATTTAAATACTCTAACGTGGTCATAACATGGGATTGTTATGTCAGGCACTGATAGGTAATCTATGAATGGATTGAGACCAGTATAGAAGATCCATTGGTGAATGCTACCAAATGCTACATATGTTTTACTTCTGGGAAATTGTGGGACAGTTGGGTTTAAAGGCACCTTTGACAGAGCTGGGCTGGGTAACGAAAGCAAGATAATGAGTAACGTAACACATTACTTTTGCTGCATCGAAATAAGTAAAGTAATGTTATTCCCTTTTCAATGAGTAATGTGTAGCCTAATGAGTAATTGATTAAAATGTTCAAGGAACTTGCCAAACAGGAAAGAAAAGTAGGGAGAAAGTGTGGAAAACGAGAGGTGTTTTATCATTCTGCTTACATGTTGGTCAAAGATATGTGGAATATGGAACAATCATGAATACTTGTTTTGTAAAATCTAATCATAAAAGGATTATTCAAAATATGTATAATGGCTGTTTATATTTAATTTAATATTTTACTTACTTTAATGGTTTAAAGTAAACTGAACATATTTCTTCAGTAGACTGTCAGAGCGGCCCACAGTGTTGTGCGAGCTGAATAAAAAACAGAGCTGTATAAAAAACAGAGCGTGGCACATTAACTACAGTAATCATGACTTTGCATAAGTGCCAAGGAAAATGGTAACCTATGAGTCACAAAAAGCGTGGTAATTATTTGGCACTGGAATGCATTAGTCCATTATGACAAGAATTTGTAAGATCTCAAGCGCTTTCTTCGAAAATGTGATTTATGGACTTCTGTGGCTCTAATACAAAGTTCTGTCTCATGCTGGCAAAATAACAAGATGCACAGTACATTTCTGTGAATGTTCTGTAACAAGAATACCTGCTGATAATATTTTTAGCAGAGAGAAACATGTGCCATTAGAGTATGTTTTTAAGGTAATATTTCTGAAGGACAATTATGGGAGTAATGGTTTTCTGGTCAGGTCACTTCTGTACTCATAACCCTGTAGCTGCATATTCGTTTCGTTAGATGCGTCACTTCGCTTGGTTTGTTTTTTCAAAATAATATTTATTTCCAAAATAATATTTATTATTTATTGTACAGAAAAAAAAAAAAAAAACATACAAATATTAGAAAGAAATGTCTTTATACTTCACTTACTCTGTGTGATTACTACTAACAGGCAATATGGGTATATAATAGTTATTTATAAATAAATAAAAATAATATTTATTAATAAATATTATAATATGTACATGTACATGTACATGTACATATTGCACAGTTGGTGTACGCCTGGTGTTTCTAGTGTGTATTTCAGCTCGGGACTACCACCTATACCCATCTTCAGACATCTTTTTCAACAGAGAAATTCTGGCGGAGTGTATTTGCTTCAAATTCAGTATATTCAGACCACTATTACTCAGTGCCAGAAGCACTTGGAGTGATTCTTCACTGTTTTGCAAGAACAATAAGAGAGTTATCTTTTTAATGAGACCTAAATCATGCAGCTGTTGCATATGGTTGAAGAGCAGCTTTCAATTTACTTTGTTATGTCGTTTGTAGGTATTTTCGGATAAATTCGCCCCACTTCCTAAGAGAAAGTGCACTTTTAAAAAGGCAGTTGCTGGCCTTGAGTTTATCTTATTTCATATCTATTCATTGTGCAATGATACAAACTGTATGTCCATACAGCAGTTTCTAAACATTGCCACTCCATACACTTTATGGAAGCGAATGCAGGGGGCATACCAATAATGTCAAGTTCTATAGGTGCATTATGCATTGGAAAAGGCTTTTTAGTAGCCAACCTACTTATTATGTAAGATGAAGTGAAAGGAGACCATTGGAAAAGCTTCCCAGAATGAATAATGTATCTCTTCTGTCCTCTCAGAGAGAGTGTTATCATCAATAAAGCTCAGGAAATGTAGACGCCTCAGATACCCGAGTAAACTGAGGATGACGCATTTGTTTTGTGCCATTTATGAATAGGATCATTTAAAAGCAGAACTGGGGCAAGAGAATGGCGAAGCTAGCTCAGACGTATAGATGAAGAGTAGGGTACTTGTAATGGAGTATGTTTGCATTCTTGTATTTGTACTTTTACTTTAATAAAAGATCTGAGTACTTATTCCACCATTGCTCCGGTGTGTATTACAGTAAATAAAGAAACAGTATGTTTAATGTGTTGTTATGAATTAAACATTTTTTAAGAGGAATTTCTTTTTTTAAGCCACAAACTTGCAATGATAAATTATTTATGGTTAATTTTATGCAAAACTAAATGCAGCTGCATCTTTTGAACTACAGTTGAATACTGATCAGCCTACTGCTGTAACACCTAGTGCATTTATCCTGTCTGTACACTATCCAGGTGGCTGCAAACACTTTAATAAATAACCTCTGGGGAACTAAAGAAAAAGGCCAAGGTAGACCATGTAATTCTAAAAATGTTTCCTTCCACCTGCTCTGTAACTTCCATAAATAAGACTACATCTCTACTTTTCTTGGTCTCGTATTTTACTAAATAACCATTTCTTCTAGAAATGTTTTGCAACAGCAAATACATTTATAAATAGAACTTTCAGGAAACAGGTTTGCACTTTTGCACTCTGCAGGTTTTCATCTTCAGTATTATGATAAATGCCTTATTCTTCTCTTTTGTTGCAGAGTAATATACATATACACCAAGAATATTTAGTTCCTCATTCCATACCTCACAACCCTACAGCATCAGAACTTCTACCTTTTTCATGTTTAAAGAACCGTAAAGTGAATATATAATGACAACCGTTACATCTCCGCCCTTGCCAAACGCGTTCTCACAATGTTGATTAAGCCTATCGCCGCCAGGGAAAGCTACATGTATTTTGCACCATGCACATTTCTTTTACCTTAATTCTTCCTCTGAATGCAGAGTTTCTTTCTTTCTGGAGAATCCACTCCAGAAGCTTAGCTTCTGTAGTGGCATATATGTTACTTAAGCAAAGTATTGTGTATAAATATCTATAATAATGATTTTGTAACCTCATAATGATGTAAGACAATCAAATGTTTGTGTATCTGTGCCAAAGGTCATCTATAAGTGTATCCTAGAGGGAAGATGGGGTATTGAATGTTCCTGAGGGAGGGGGAGAGGAAGAGAGGGCAGAACACCTGGTCGCCAAAGGTGCTGAGACAGGCAAATATAACCCCCACCGAGGTGATAAACACGCGAAAGGCCAGAAAGAGACACACCACCCGATCTGAACAGACTGATGTCATCTGCCAAGTGGTATGAAATGTTTAAGAATGAGACAGGAGTGGTCCCATTGTCTGACGAGTTTGATGCACTAAACAAGACTATAAAAGAGGAGACCCAAACTAACATAGGGATCTGCGATATCCCTGGGGATTTTGTGATCAGAGAGTTTGTTTGACCTGATGTAAAATAAACTCCATTTGTATTAATTACCATTTGACAACTCCTCCAGCGACTAATTTTAAGTGTTTAAACTAGAGATCAGAAATATAATTGGATCGTGAGAAAATACGAAAGATTAAGTGTCTGTGAGCAGAGGTGCCTACTACCCTCCACCTGGCCCGGTGAAGGTCACCTCTGTGCCACTTCACTTCCTCCATACTCCTAACTGCTGTTCGGTCTCTGCCATACAGTACATATGGTAACTACTCTCATTTCAGATTTAAATTCCATTCAGGCTCCATTAGTGACACATGTGTCAGATTGCTGCCCAGCCATAAGTACAGAACAATTTCCATGTGCACACGTGAACAAATGAATCAATCACATTATGTAAAATACTGAACAAAAGGCGACACAGCTCAAACAAGAAAACACCAGAAAGAACGAGATCGCGGTTACAAGCGACTGAAATGGGTTTTCTCAGGCGGGTGGCTGGCGTCTCCCTTAGAGATAGGGTGAGAAACTCCGCCATCCGTGAGAGGACTCGGATAAGCGGTAGACGATGGATGGATGGATGGATGGATGGATGGATGGACAGCTCAAACAGGTTAAAGCCCTCTTTCAAAAGAGAGATGGTGAACCATCGACTGAGGCATTACTCAATTGTTGAATGAACGAGACAATTCAGAGTCTGCTTACATCTTTAAGTATCAGATATTTCTGATATGTTATAGATCTGATATAGAAGAACTGTAGCTGTTAGTATGGTTCTTGTAAAATCACCAGGACTCTGCTTCATTCCTTT
This sequence comes from Cottoperca gobio, assembly GCF_900634415.1. Lineage (NCBI taxonomy): Eukaryota > Metazoa > Chordata > Actinopteri > Perciformes > Bovichtidae > Cottoperca > Cottoperca gobio. The sequence continues at coordinate 9,500,195 of NC_041355.1, read as the reverse complement.
TTAAGGATTTTGTCATCCTCAGCCTAGACAACTGAAATCTGTTGACCTTCATCCGTTACAAAACTCTGGGAAACAAGCAGGCATGTGTAATAACAACATATTGTCTGTGATTTTATGGTTGTAACTTCCTCCTTGCTTCTATTTTCATGTGATATAAAAAAAAACAACTAAATGTAAGTAAGTTATTTTTACCTTGCTCTCATTGTGAAACTTCAAAGAGAAATCTCTGAAATGTGAAATATTCTATTTCTGAGTCATGGAGGTTTTCTCATTTTTAATGAGGACATGTTTTTGAAGGCTTTTAAGTTGTCTGAGCCTAAGGGTTGTGCCAAATACCTGTCTGTAATACATGATAATTGAGGCAAATGTCTGCTTAATTATCTGAGTACCATAACTACCTTGAAGCTTAAAAGCCACTCTATAGCTAAATGCTTTACTCTGCAATCATCCTTACTGATTGTTGCTGGCTGTTATTTCTACATTGATTTGAACCGTAGCTTAGAAACAGACAAGTAAGTAGCATCAGATCTAAAACTAAATGTCACAGCATCTGTTTTTTGACAAGGCTCTGCTAAAGTATCGCTGAATAACACAACACAAAGGACAGTTTTCAAACATTTGGGAACCAGGACTAAAAGGATGAATTCCATCATGTCTAAAAACATGAGGTGTTGCCTAAATATGGAAACATTTCAGTCATACAAAGAACTGACAAATATGAAATACATATCTGTTATCATGATTGGTAAAGGGACTGGATGATGCATTATCTCTTAATTGTGGCATTTTTGCAACAAAGCGTAAATAGCTCATTTACTGTAAAGGACATGTTACAATTTGGAGTCAAGGTGCATTTTGCTCCCTCTTGATTTCTTTTAGATCATCTTCTTTCAGCCAAGAAATCTCATTACGCTGCTCCGATTCTCCGGCCAATCTCTCGCTCCATCGTCCCTCTCACTCGCGAACAAGAGGTACTTGAACTCCTTCACTTGGGGTAAGGGCTCATTCCCTACCCAGAGTAGGCAACCCACCGGTTTCCTGCTGAGAGCCATGGCCTCAGATTTTTGCTGATCCTCATCCCAACAGCTTCACACTCGGCTGCGAACCGATCCAGTGACTGTTGAAGGTCACAGACCGATGATGCCATAAGGACCACATCATCTGCAAAGAGCAGCGATGAGATCCTCAGGCCACCGAACTGCAACCCCTCTCCTCCACGACTACGCCTCGATATCCTATCCATGAAAATCACAGGATTGGTGATAAAGCGCAGCCCTGGCGGAGGCCCACAGGGAACGAGTCCGACTTATTGCCAAGTATCCGGACACAACTCTCGCTTTGGGCGTACAGGGATTGGATGGCCCTCAGAAGTGACCCCCTCACCCCATACTCCTGCAGCACCTCCCACAGTATCACCCGGGGGGCCCGGTCATACTCCAGATCCACAAAACACATGTAGACCGGATGGGCGTACTCCCAGGTCCCCTCCAGGATCCTTGCGAGAGTGAAGAGTTGGTCCGTTGTTCCACGACCAGGACGGAATCCGCATTGTTCCTCTTCAATCAGAGGTTTGACTATCGGCCAAACCCTCCTTTCCAGTACCTTGGAGTAGATTTTACCAGGGAGGCTGAGAAGTGTGATACCCCTGTAGTTGGCACACACTCTCTGACCCCCCTTTTTGAATAGGGGAACCACCATCCCGGTCTGCCACTCCCTAGGCACTGTCCCAGACTTCCACGCAATGTTGACGAGGCGTGTCAACCAAGACAGCCCCTCAACACCCAAAGCCTTCAGCATTTCTGGACGGATCTCATCAACCCCTGCGGCTTTGCCACTGTGGAGTTGTTTGACTACCTCAGTGACTTCCGTCAGGGAAATTGACGATGATCCCCCATCAGCTTCCAGCTCTGCCTCTACCATAGAGGGCGTGTTAGTCAGGACAGGGGCTTCCTCCAGACGTTCCCAGTTCACCCACACTACCCGTTTGGGCTTACCAGGTCTGTCCAGAGTCTTCCCCCACCCCTTGATCCAACTCACCACCAGATGGTGATCAGTTGACAGCTCCGCCCCTCTCTTCACCCGAGTGTCCAAAACATGCGGCCTCAGATCAGATGATACGATCACAAAATCGATCATTGACATTTGGCCTAGGGTGCTCTGGTACCACGTACACTTATGAGCATCCTTATGTAAGAACATGGTGTTTGTTATGGCCATTCCATGACTAGCATAGAAGTCCAACAACAAACGACCGTTCAGGTTTAGATCATGGAGGCCGTTCCTCCCAATCACGCCTCTCCAGGTGTCTCCATCGTTTCCCACGTGTGCGTTGAAGTCTCCCAGCAATACTACGGAGTCCCCAACTTATGCCCCCTGCAGGGCCCCATTCCAAGAAGGTTGAATACTCCGAACTGCAGTTTGGGGCATAGGCACAAACAACAGTCAGAGTTTTCCCCCCCATAACCCGAAGGCGTAGGGAGGCGACCCTCTCGGCCACCGGGGTAAACTCCAACGTAGCGGTGCTCAGCCGGGGACTTGGAGAAGCTTTGCCAAGTCTGAGAAGTCAGGGTTATTTCAGCTTGGGTTAGGGTTATAAATACAAGTTAAGTATCATCAACATTTTTTTTAACAATAATTGTAAAAACAGACATAGTTTCTGAAATCATAGAGATTTGAATGTTACAATGTTTATTTTATTTTTCTCTTTTTCTCAAACTTAATTTAGAACATGTGTCACACATATGATATGAAAATCATAACCAGACATCCTTTTCATCATTATTATAGTGTATAGAAAATGTACATTGTTAAACAAAACAAACAAATGTACAATAGTTACCCATTCAGTGAAATTAAAAGTAGTAGAAAAGGGAAAGGAACAATAATAAAAAGATCTGTATAATAAAATTAGGCAGATTCACAAATTAAAAGCATAAATATGGAAAGAAATACAGAAGTAATTAGCTGCATATGGCATTTATTTAAATCCCTTTGAAATAATTTAAAATAATTGTTCCTATTTCTATCTTTCTTTATATTTATAGGTTTGACACAATCAATGTAATATCTATATTTAATAATGAATAAGTAGGTTGGCTAGATGGGAGATATTTTGAAACATGTGTGGTTATAGACATGACATTCACCCAATAAATCGATTAAGCTTGAAAATAATCGGGAGGTTAATTGATTATAAATATAATCGTTACTTCCTAGTCAAAATAAATGTATGAAGTAAATAAAATAAATTATACATAATAAAAGTAAGATAGCCTATGTAAACATAGTAAATAAACAATAACATCAAAAAGGTATATAAACCTTAATCAGGGGCTACAGAAAATAGTTATTTAAAATTTAAGATTGGAGGTTACGTTCACTTTTTTTGGGTGAATTCATCTATGTTTGTGAAGGACTTTGCCAATGCAATACCTCTGAATTAATGATAAAATCAGACACACAAAGTTTTGCATATTCTATGCATTAATTTGTGACTGTGCTTTCATGTTTAATGTTTTGCGCTATGGCGATTCCTCGTGATGAAAACGTTTGGAACAGACGTCATAGGTTACTCCATCGTCCAATTGCATCGCTCTAAAAGCAAAAAAAACTGTAGTACACTACGCTTCTCTACTGCGCAGACTCACAAACGGGAAGAGATCTCTTCCCCTTAAGAGGATTTTCAAAGTCTACTTATAAAGGTAATGACATACCACATATTTATAGTCTTCTAAATACTTACAAGTCTAGATACCATTTGTATGTCTATATGTGAAATATCAACGCTGCCTCACGACTATTTTCCTCTGTCCTACTTATGTTGTTATGCTAACCGGCGACAGCTAATGTTAGCTAATCTAGCTAATCTAGCTAACGTTACCAAGTAGTAGTTAGCTTGGCACCTTACTCTAAAGCTAACGTCAGCTTTTGTTTCACTCGGCACCTCTGGCTCTTGTTCGTACAAAACGATGACATTAAGATAATCCTCGTTCTGAAAGGTTATTGTAAACCCGGTCACATGAAACTGATCAAGTGAAATTCATACCTAACTAGTTATCAGATATGATATCTACCAGATTTGAATGACAAGTGAACACTGTCTTCCTTGAACGTAACGTTAGAAGGGGTGAACTGTAGTGGCTATCGTCTTGTCTCACATTTATACAGGATATATCTAAAAATAAAAATTCACTGTTTACAAACCGTTACTATACCACACTGTAGTTCATAATAATGATGTACGATAATAATATATGGCAGCAAAGCGCCCTATGGTCTTATTTAGGCAGGGGAAGGTCATTCGTATAGCACAATTCAAAGTGCTTTACATAATGCATAAATAATGTTAAATATAGCAGAAATTACAACATGAAACGCATTTAAAGGATGGAAACCATGTTAAAGGAAAGTGTACGATAAAAACGGGGAAACAACATAGCCAATCGTTTACGTTAAGTGCATGGTACTGATGATTCTCTGTGGTGTTTCATAACTAATGCTCTGATTATTAGCTTAGACACTGGGGACAGCTAGCAGACCACAACCAGATGACCAAAGAGGGTTCACAAGCAGTCAGAGACGTAATTTTGTCCCAAGTTATGGAGAGATTTATAGAAAAGCAGCAGTAATTTTAAACTTTGTGGGAACCATTTAGTCTGTGATTTTCTAATGTGTTTAGCTGTAAAAGAGAACGTAAGTTTTAGTTATGCTTAATGTAGCTTATTTAGTGCAGCTTACTAGAGCTAACTACTTGGAAGTCATCAACAACTCTTTGTCATTAACTAATTGCTATTATGGATTATGATTAACTACTTAAAGCTGGAGTTGCATAACATTGTGATCTGAAGATAACTGCAACGACAAGGACAGTGGCATATTTGACTCACTTTTCCATGATGTTGGCAAAAAGTCAGAAACTGAGAAATATATCAAGTGTTGGTCATTGCTGTCCGCGTTCAAGCTGCCTTTTTAGATTGCTGTAAACTATATCCTAAAAAGCGGTAATCATGCTTGCTAAAAACTAAATTGAGCCAGTGCGCTGTTCTATAATAATGGTCACTGCTTTGATAACTGCACACCTTAGCCTACTTCGTTATTGTGAGTATGAATACACATTTGATACTAACTTCTTTTATTTGTGTTTCTGTGTGTGTGTGTTTGTTTTCTTTGCATCAGCTCTTAGGAGCTCAAAACCACCAGTAAAGCTGTATAAGCACCGGGTTGACGGCTCCGAAGGGAGTGGGGCGTCGTATGGAGAGCTGCCTGCTGAAATCGCGATGAGTTACAAACCTATTGCGCCGGCACCATCTGGCTCCAACCACACACCTCCAGGTTTTAACACCACACAACCTCAAAGGGACAGTTTCCCCAAAATAAAATAAAAACCATATAAATACTATAATTCCTCTTGCCTGTAGTGCTATTTTTTAATCTAGATTGTTTTGGTGTGAGTTGCGGAGTGTTGGATATATCGGCTGTAGAGATGTCTGCCATCTCTTGATTAAAATGGAACTAGATGGCATGTGTCTTGTGGTGCTCAAAGGTCCAAAAAACTAAATCACGGTTTAGTTACTCAAGATAATCTACAGACCTTGTTGTGAGCAGTTTCATGCAGGAACTATTTTCTACTGAGCTGCACCTGTCAGTCATATCAGCGCGCAGAAGAAAGCGTGCAAATACTCATGGATGAGAAGCTCATATAGGCTACTGCTAGCTCTCGTGAGCTAGTTAGCGTTACAGCTCAGTCGACGAGGTTGCCTTTTAATATTTACATCTCGCACTGTCACAAGCCTCATGTCCTGAGTAGATGCACGCCTGCTTCTGCACGGTGATACGGTTGGCGGATGTAGTTTGGTAGAAAGAAAATAGTTCCTACATAAAACAGATTTTTTTTTAAACAGACATTGATGTTGAGGTTTTCAAATGTATTTTTTTGGCGCTTTGAGCACCATCTATTATATTCAAGAGAAGGCAGACATCTCGACGGCCGATATCTCCAACAATTGGCAACTCACAACAAAACAATCTAGATTGATAAATAGTACTACAGGTAAGAGGAAAAAAATAATCTTTTGATTTTGGGGTGAACTGTCCCTTTAATGTTGGACATGCATTTATTGGCCAATTGCCTTTTTTTGTGTTATGGATATAAACTATTTAACACCATGGCCATAGTACATATTTCTGCTTAACACTCTAATTACCATTATAAATCAGTACTAGTCTAGCCAATATGAGATTGCAAGTAACCATAGAAACAATACATAATCATCATCATGCTGTGATAGTAGTTAAACCAAAGATACTCACCACATTAACTAAGGGAATGGTAAGTGATTATATACACCTGATGAAGCACTCTGAGGTTTCTTCAGTGTTATAAATAATGGACTTTGTCTTATGTGTATCAGGGAACAGTGAATTATTACTTGTACCTTACTGAGAATAAATTAAATATTTCAGAAGGCACGCTGCTTCTCATTATTTTTTCGTTCCACCTATAGTGTTTTACATGTATACTCCTCTTCTGTCCAGGTTCCTCTGTGCCCTCTCCTTCCCTGCCCTCATCATCCAACTTTAGGCCGGCTTTTAGTGACTTTGGCCCACCCTCCATGGGCTTTGTTCAGGTATGTCTGCTGTGCAGTTATTCATACAGTACTGGTGTGTTGTCGTTGTTAATACCATATACAGTTGTGGTCAAAGGTGTACATACACTTGTAAAGAACATGTATGTCATGGCAGTCTTGAGTTTCCAATACTTTCTAAAACTCTCATTTTTCTGTGATGGAGTGATTGGAGCACATACTTCTTAGTCACAAAAAAGATTCATGAACTATGAATTTATTATGGGTCTACTGAATTTGGTTGTATGTCCCTTGGCCATTTTCACCTCAATTAGGCACTTTTGGTAGCCATCCACAAGCTTCTGGTTGAATCTTTGACCACTTCTCTTGACAGAATCGGTGCAGATCAGCTAAATTTGTTGGCTTTCTGACATGGACTTGTTTCTTCAGCTCTGTCCACATGTTCTCGATGGGGTTAAGTCAGGACTTTGTGAAGGCCATTCTAAAACCTTCATTCTAGCTTGATTTAGCCTTCCTTTATCACTTTAGATGTGTGTTTGGGGTCATTGTCCTGTTAGAACACCCAACTGCGCCCAAGACCCAACCTTCTGGCTGATGATTTTAGGTTCTCCTTAAGAATTTGGAGGTAATCCTCCTTCATTATTCCATTTACTTTCTGTAAAGCACCAGTTCAATTTGTGTTTCATCTGACCACAGAACTTTCCTCCAGCCATGGCCTTTTCTTTGTCCATGTGATCAGCAGCAAACTGCAGTCGAGCTTCTAGAGCAAGTGCTGAGCTCCTTTGACCTCCCCATTGTAGCGTTTGTGGCTGAGTCTAATGATTGTATCAAATGAGTCCTATTTAAATGGGCTCACCAGCTGTAGTCAATCATAATCACTCACAAAAAGTTAAGAGGCCATGCCACAATGCTCATTTGATTGACACAACTGTCTACATTACCAAAATGAATAATTCATGTTGCTGTATGTATATTTTTTTTCCCAGCAGATTTGGTCACATGTTCAGAAGACCTATAATAAATTCATAAAAGAACCAAAGTTCATGAATCTTTTTTGTGACTAAGAAGTATGTACTCCAATCAGTCTATCACAGAAAAATAAGAGTTTTAGAAATGATTGGAAACTGAAGACTGCCATGACATACATGTTCTTTACAAGTGTATGTACATGTTTGACCACAACTGTACATGCATACATACAAGTAAACCAATAATCAAACCACAACCACTATTAATGATGTTTTTTATGTGGGTCTGTGCAGGTCAAAGGGTAGAGCTCGTACTTGATATCATGTCTTTGTCAGCCACCACTTTGGATACAAAAAACTTTGCTCAGGCTGCAGCAGTATGTTACCTGCAATGCAATGAATAAATAATATCTCACAAAATTGCATACCTCTTGTGTTATTTGTGAGGAGCAGAGTACAATTGTACTCTGCCACCGCTAATTGAAAACTGATCATTAATCGTGAACTGGAATTAGCTTGACTTTGAGGGACTTTTCCTTCATTTGGAGCTAGAGAGAGAGAGAGTGCCAGAGAGAGAGAGAGTGCCAGAGAGAGAGAGAGTGCCAGAGAGAGAGAGAGAGCGCCAGAGAGAGAGCTAGAGAGAGCCAGAGAGAGAGAGAGCTAGAGAGAGAGAGAGAGCCAGAGAGAGAGAGCTAGAGAGAGAGAGAGCTAGAGAGAGAGCTAGAGAGAGAGCTAGAGAGAGAGAGCTAGAGAGAGAGAGAGCTAGAGAGAGAGAGAGAGAGAGAGAGAGCTAGAGAGAGAGAGAGAGCTAGAGAGAGAGAGAGCTAGATAGAGCTATATATATATATATATATATATATATGGTGTACAGTAAATACTGACAGCTCTGGAAGGCTGTTGTTCTGGGCATGTGACCTACATGGGAGTGTTGAAATAGCCAAGTGGGTGGCTAACAGCGATTCAAAGTTTATGTAAATCAAATTAAAAAGCAGCTTTTTTTCACATATTTGTATGTTGGGGGATTGTCTGTTTGTATCGTTCCTCTATTTAACATCACACTATTTCATATTAGCAAGAGTACATTTTTCTTTATTTGTGATGTGAATTTTCAGCTGTGACAAGTCTTGAGAGATTTTTTTTTCTCCCCCAAACATGACATGTTTGCAAAAATATACAAACAGCCTGTCAAAGTGTCTCAAGGGTCCACCTACAGTGAGCTTCTGTCCGTCATTGAGGAGATGAGCCGTGAGATCAGACCTACATATGCTGGGAGCAAGAGTGCTATGGAGAGGCTAAAGAGAGGTATATTTTACTTTTCAAAAACACACAGAGTACCAGTTTTCAGTACAAGTTATGATTTGTGTGTGGTGTGTATCATGAATAGCTCATAAGAGTACTGAAGGGGAGGAGAGCGTTGTTCCTGCTGGATGTGTTGTGCTGTTATTATGGAAATAAAGGACCCCAAGGAAGAGCTGTGACCTTAGTCATCGACAAATGGGAATAAAATAAACCTTCTCTTTTACTCTGTGGTGACAACAGGTCTGACACAGGATTTGTTCTGTGTAGAATTGGATTGTTATTGTAAAATGTTTTATATTTAGGTAATAAAACGTGAATAATTATTTTTACCCCTAATGTTCTGTTTGTCAGGGACAAGTTGTCTATTTGGATTTCTGTTGTTGGAGTTTTATTCCAATTTGCTTATTATAGAGGTCGAACAGTGAGTTACACCTCTCTCAAACGTCACTTTGAAGGAAAACACATTGCTTTATCTTGCCATACAAAAGAAATCACATTTAATCATGCATAGCCCCGATAACACATAAAGCATGAAATATTTGATGATTTAGTACAATAACAACGTATTCGTCACCCAACATTTGACAGCCCGGTTTAGGGAAGTATTACAAATTCAATATATTTCTACATATTGGGTTTAAATGAAGTCAGAAGCAAAGACAAACAAAATAAATAAGATAAGGAAAGAAATTGGTTGATTTTGCTGTTATAAATATATATGATTATACATACAGCAGTGGGGTATGTGAACGCCAAACAATCAGGAAGTTAGTCATTGTCAACAAAACACGAGGGTTAAAAAGACCATGTTCTGTTAACGACTAAAGTCCCTGACAGTCAACCTTTGACCACAGTTTGTGGTCCGAGAAGCTAATTATCTTTCTGCTACTCCTTCTTTTGCTCTTGTTTTTAAATTCTTATGGATAGTAATGAAGATATATAGAAGTAATGGACTGGCGTGATTGAAAAAGATTCACATGCATTAGAAACCTCAGTAACTGCAGTGACTGGTGTTAATTTAACAGGCAGACAGTTGGCTGAAGGGTTAGGGTTAGGGTTAGGGCCAATTGTGTCCTTAAACTTGACCTGCAGTATTCTTGGTTAAGTGCAGCCCTATTGTTATCTCAGTGATAATGGCTGTCTTGGATGCATTAGATTTTTTAATTTTTTTAGTTGAGGTCGAATCAGACAGAAATTTCTACCAATTTCTTAAGCAATTTATCTCATTAATGTCAAACTGTTGATTTAATGCCTCCTTGCACCTCGTGTCTGTCTTGTTCAGGTATAATCCATGCCCGTGCACTGGTCAGGGAGTGTCTTGCAGAGACGGAGAGAAGCGCCCGCACATAACCTTTTCGAAAGCTCCCTTCACTCCTCACTTTTTCCCTGTAGAAGCCTGTCCTCTTCAAGATCCCCATCGTCTGTTTTACAACCATTTTTTATCCTCTCGCGCTTTCCTCAAAGGCTTTTTATAGGTGCATTATGTCCTTCTTGTCTCCACTGTTCCCTGCATTCCTCCACCAATTTTGTTAATCACAAACCTTCTGTGAACTGTGGGGTGTATGCAAAATGCAGTTTTGTATCTATTTTAAATAAGAGTGTAGGGAATTTCAACACATTTCTAAGTTGAGCTGTTGGTAAAAACCTTAGTAAAATGAGAATATTTATAATATTATTTGTTCAATAATGGCTATTGACCAAGAAAGTTGGGTTATATTTATTGGTGAAATCAATGTTCCAGCTGCACCTGGTCTCAAGTTTCTATTCTGAACATCACTCTGAAACCACTAAATATTTTTTGTTAATCTGAGCATCTTGACTATACCCCATTTCCATCCACACTTGCTTTGTTATTTTGTAGTGTAAACACACATTAGATGTTTCTCAATCCCAAGAACGCTGTACATCTCAAGTCAATTTGTTAGTATGGAAATTTTGTAAACCAGATTTTTGCAGTTCTGTATGTATATCTTAATTAAATAACAGAAAAAACACATTCAGTGGCATTCATTTGTGAACCATAATGAACAAGTTGCTATGGAAGTGGTGGGTAGATTTCCCAGTTAAGCAGACAGTGATGAGACACCTTCATATGAAATGTTTTACTTGAAATTCTTCAGGACATTGAGCTTAACGAATAGACTCCATCTATGATTTAAAAAAAATGTGAGAGCTCTGGAAACTTTTATATTAAGTGCACCATGTGCTAAGAATTCTTTTGAGATTTAAAAATATATATTTCGAAAAATAATTTACTCAGGAATGTACTGGAATATTAAGAGGATAAAATACAAACTTTTTTTCCAAACTGTGTCTATGTTATAAATATATTTAAAGAAAACGATGGGGATAAACACATTTATTTTTTGTTATATAATCACAACTTCAATAAAATCTCCCTTCAGACAGGTCGGGCTCGCTGCTTCCCATGAAGAGTGAGTAACTGGTGAGGGTAGAGTACATCTTGACAAAAACAATATAATGGCATATAACATAAATGAAATAAGTACATAGGATAAAGCAAAGATAACACAAGACTGTGTTATATAATGATTGTCAGACAGCTGGGTTTCCCAGTCGCATCTATAAGGAGATAATGGTCTCCTGCATATTCCAGTGCTTTCGCTGTGACCAAGATAGAAGAGGGGGGTCTAGCGGTGCAAGGCAGAGGTGTGCATGGGAGTACTTGATGCCCCTTGTGCCAAAATAAAAACATTCCTTGTATTCTGAGGGGAGAGCTTTTCTATCTAAAATCCATTGAAATATCTCCTTGTTGGTCTATAAATATAAGAGGAATTTTAGAATTATCCCACAGCTCTGCACATATTTCGGAGAAAGCAAGACAACATAAAATGCTTAAACTACGAATACTGCGGGAAAATGTGTGTTTGCTATATAAATTGCAATACAATGACTTTCCACAAACAGTTGATAAATTCATCATTAAATGAAAAGAAAAAAGAAAAATCTCTGCAGCAGATCCTGTGAAAAAGGTTGCTATGGGTAACATTCTGCAGGTAGTATCCCATTACTGTGAGCACCTTTATATACCAAGAGCGTTAACATTTCTGAAGCATAACTGGATAAGTATGATATATCTATATATCCCTTGGATTGAAAACCATAATGCTCTGAAATAATGATGCTGTTGACCGGTGTATACCTCAGGTGTCTATGGAATATTAAAGTCAAGCTGCTAATATCAGCATGTCCTAATTACAGAATGAATTAAGATTTTAGAGAGAGGGAGGTTATAGAAATAAAGCAGAAATGCAAATCGCACCTTGGTATATGTGCAGGACTTTGTGTGTATGACCCGACAGTGTGTGAGTGTACCATGGAGGGCAGAGTGTTTGGCTTGGGTGCATGGATAAAAACTAAAACACCAGCAGTGTCTACAGTTTCTCCTCAGTCTTGAAATTCATCCTCTTGTTCCATCCCACGTTGAGATTCAACCCTGTGAGGAGGAAGAGCAAATACTTTTTATGAATTTCTACTACATGATGTTAATACAATCAAGCTCACATTGAATATCTGGGCACTAAAGAGTAGATAGTTGCAATTTAAAGAAATAAAACTCAAAGTAGACTGACGGTAGTGGCAGTGGCTGGTGGTTCGTTGTAGTTGAATAGGCCTTTGTAGCGACCCTTTTCTTCTTTCTCTTTGTTGCGGATCCTGTCCTCCATGGCCTTCAGCTCCTTGGCAACAGATGGTCCCAGAGAGGGGTCCAGCTCCAACACCTTATCAAAGTCCGCCCGTGCCTCTACCTCATTCCACACCGCAGCGTGGGCCTTAGCCCGCTTGTAGAAGGCCTTCAAATTGTCTGTTAGGAAGATGAAACAAATAAAACATATTAGTATGTAAAAGAAGATTTTATGATTTTTTTTTACGTCCATTTTCTATGACATACATTTTTAAGACATACTACACTATGACTTTATTATGACTTTGTTGGAACCTGCTGGTTTGTGTATAACACCAGTAACAAAGTCTTACCCTCGTATTTGAACACTATGGATGAGCAGTGTTCGATGACTTCGTAGTACTGGCCCTGCAGGAGTTTGCACTGGCAGTAGTTGAGGAGCAGTGGTGTGATCATATGGTCCAACTTTACCCATACTTCATCTCCAGGGTGCTCCTTGAAGGGGGAGACAAGTCACAGAGAGGAGTTAGAGAATAATTATACTAAAGAAAATGGAAAGTAAAAACTGGATATGATCTTTATTCTCTTGTATTCAACAGTGCCCTAACCTTCATCTGTAGGTTTTTGAGGCAAGCAATGCCATTGTAGTATTTCTCTGTGGCTTCCTTAATTTGGCCCTGCTTGAAAAGCACGTTGCCCTCCACATGGATCTGAGGCACAAACTCGATTTTTTCTTTGTCTGTCATAGCCCACACATCAAGCTGGAATGATCCTGGAGTCAGAACCTGAGCAGAGAAAGAGATTGATGATCAGTGGTGCTGGAGTTTAAACTGTATGACAGTAAAAAAGTGTAATTGTGCTTCGTAGCATATACTGTAGCAACTCTTGTATGCATTACGTTAAAAGTTTATTAAACGCACTTCTACAATCTAATGCAGGGGTGTCAAACATACGGATGACAGCGAAGACATTAACTGCAGTTTGTTTTATGTATACATTTACAAGGCAGGGGAAAAACTTAACCTTCTTCCTTAATAGTTCCCATATTAGTTTGTATGGTGTGGTGTGTCAGGATTTCTACACAGATGTGGAAATTAATGTACATTTAAAATAATTTCTAGAGCTTGACAAGTTGTTTTGATCATAAAGTAAAATACTATATTGTTCAGTTCCAGATACCTGTGACTAAATGTTTTGTGACTTTGTAGATACACTGTGATGTGTAAGTTGTAATGCACGTGTAAATGATAAACTGAGGCATACTATCGTTGAAATTGCACTTATTTTTCTTAAGAAATTGTAGGTTCATAATGTTTTGTAAAAAGATAGTTAATTAAATGTGAATATTTTCAGAATGTACTTGTACTTTTTTTGCACTAAAACAAAACGGGAAAACTTGAGCGTTGTCGTTATTTATAGGTTAGTATGCTGTGATTTTACTGGTCCGGCCCACTTGAGATCAAATTGGGCTGTATGTGGCCCCTGAACTAAAATGAGTTTGACAACTCTGATCTAATGCAATTCATTGCAATAGCCCTGCAATGAATCCCATCTTAGTAGGAGGCTTTTATAGTTCAGTTCTTGCTTAAACTGTGTTATAGAATTTTTTTATCCAACTATTAACAACAATTTATAAGATAATTAGTAGTCATGTCATTGGACTGCATTATATCGAGAGGCATTTCCAAAAAACATTCACCTTCATGCATGTAAATATCAGAAACACCTTTGGTTTCCCATTTGACATGCGAGAACTCATGCTTCTTTGTTATGTAAAAGTAATAAAAAGGGTACAGGTATAGGTTTGGTAACAAAACTTAAGGTATTGTGTTGGTGCTACAATAAATAAATAACCCAATAAAATACCACCATTAGTATTAAACTCTGGGCTCTCCCCTGACTGCTCACCTCCAGCAGCTCGATGGTGAAGACAAGAGGCTGTGGACTGGCCTGAAGCTGATCCAGGTCTGTGTGCCCTAGAGAGTGGTGCGAGTGGATCTGGGCAATGCCGCAGCAGTGCCTCTGGCCTTCCAGGGGGTCCTTACCAGCACTGATGTTTCTCAGGGACTGGGACACGAGCGGGTACAGGGCTGTGTGCTGAGGGGTGAATATAAATGGTCAACGCACAGATAGAACAAGATTGTCCCTCCATACCAAATGGCCAGCTCACTAACCTTATTGTCGCAGGTAAATTCTGCAACTTCGCCTTGTTTCATGGTGATGACCACTCTCTCCCACACAGCTAGTTTAAACTTCTTGCCCAAGATAAGCTCCATGGGTTTGTTGCGGCCCCCCATGGTTCTGGAGTCATCCAGCACTTTGCCTTCACACAGGCTAGTGCGGTAGTGGAAGACAACCTGATAAACAGAGATAGGACAAACACGGACAGGATTAAACACTGCTCAACAGAACTTAAAATCAACTAGAACTTAAAATAACTGTTGAAACATCCCCCTTTAAAAGGACACGGGATCGATGCAGCTTGTTTACTAGAAACAAAAGAGCAATCTGTACTTCTCTGACAGGCCTGGAGAGCGTCTACGCTCCATCATATTCTGACCAATCACAACAAAGGAAAATTGATTGACGTAGCATTCCGACTAATCAGCATTCATAAACACACGCCATCCTGTCCCGCCCCTGACTTTCCATCAGATGAAAAAAAATAAGGGGAAAAAATGTAACCTGGCTAAAAAAACATCCACACATAAACAATCTAACATTGTATTACTACAAACTAA
Organism: Cottoperca gobio; assembly: GCF_900634415.1. Classification (NCBI taxonomy): domain Eukaryota; kingdom Metazoa; phylum Chordata; class Actinopteri; order Perciformes; family Bovichtidae; genus Cottoperca; species Cottoperca gobio. The sequence goes on along the minus strand of NC_041355.1, from coordinate 9,484,960 downwards.
GGCAGCAAAGCTAACAAGTTCGTCAGCGGTGTCATTTTACAAGTGCAATACGTTTGATGTAACATTAATCTAAGTGACAGAGTCTAATGTGTTAGCTGCCTAGTGATAGCATTAGCTAACGTGCTTCGTCGCATTTCTTTAGACTAATTCAGAGGACAGGACTCAACTGGTCCAACCGTGGACACACTGCAGTTTTACCTTGGTTCCATTGGGAAAGGTCGATAGCTCTCCTTTACCCGGACTGATCAGTTTCTTTCCTATTCCTTCCTCGAGAAGCTTACGTGCCTCTTCCTCCATCCTTGATCGAGTCGAGTTAACGACAGATGACGATGTTTGCCGAAGTCACTCGTTTCGTGAGACGTCCCTTTCGGCATCAGAGCGCCCTCTAGACGTAGACTGTAAAGTAAAGTCATTATTGTCGAGCCTGGGGACTGCAAATACTCCCTTTTTATTACTTTGATAACAGACACAAAATATTCACGTGTCTTGTGCTTCAATTCATGGAAATGTACATAACGTGCAGTGGTTGTACTTAAGTAACTAAGTATAGTTACTCAAGTACTTAATTTCGCAGTACTTTACTTGAGTATTTTAAATGTATGCCAAGTAGACCGTTTGCCATGAAAAAAAAAAAGAAAAGTCCTAGTA